>NC_089529.1:17865258-18165258 GCF_963924715.1 Thunnus thynnus
CGTCATATTTACCGTACAGACATGACGGGGCATCGATCTTTTCATCTAACTTTCAGCAAGAAAACAAATGAGTGAGTTTCCCAATATGTCAAACTATTAATTTAATATCTTTGGGTTTCTGTCAGATGAACAAAACAGACTGTTCAGATGCCTTCTCAGGCTTTGGAAACTTATGATTGGCTTTTTAAAAAAATATTTTTTACATTTTTACAGACAAGGATCAATTGCATGATAAAAAATGTATTGACATATTAATCAGTAATGAAAATTATTGTTATAGTCGCAGCCCTATAACAGAGTGAACAAATCCCACCTCTATACCCATCCTTTCAAAACAAACAGCCTTTCTCTCCATAACTAATATAATTTGTTGTGATTCCTGGAAAAACAGGAAAGATGTCAGATATCTTTTTGTGGGACCTTTTAAATATAGCTAATTTAATCCTGCAAAAGCCTTATATATCATTGTGTCAACTAAGGCTTTAAGTTACCTGCTGGCATTTTGAAAAGCATGACAATCTACGCCAGTTTATAATAGCAGGTGTCACATTCTTGCATATGATGAATATCTGAATGTGGAATGAAGCTCTTCAAGTGCTTTTGTTGTTGAGGGTTCACAGAAAACTCCCAAAAATATTCCAACATGGCCGCCCATTTGTACCACTGCAGACACAAGCACGCAGCATAGCTTGAACCCTCACTGTGTATTCTGCTAAGGGAAGAATAATCTCTTTCTATTTCATATACTTGTTAACTGGGGAGCCTTGTCATTCACCACGCTCACATGCACGCACGCACACACACACACACACACACACACTCACAGAGCAGAACAGTGCAGCTTGCGTACATTTTGAAGGAGTGTGTGTGTGCAATACAGGCATTTGAGAGCATGTGCTCATGTGTGAGTGACAAGTCATTTCTGTCAGCAGCCACCAGTTTGTGACATTACATTCAGAGAGCCGTCAGTCATTTTACTCTGATGAAATCAGTCCCACTAGACTTGAGAACGTTGCTACATACTGTAGTCAAAGCTGCCATTGTGTGGGTTGCACCACATTGCTAAAGTGTGTAATTTGGTTCCACTGATCACCTGAGCAGGTAGACTGGCAGAGAGAATGAGCTGGGTGGAGTATGAACTCCCGCGATGTACCAGCGAGTAATTGTTTGTGACATTTGAAGGGAAAATAGGGTCAAAGAAGAAGGCTTGCTGTTTTTTTTTGTGAATTCTTGCATGCCTTGAGAGTTGCGGACACAGAGATTGCTGTTGCTTGTTGCTTTTCGATATGCTAGCTGACAGCTGATGCAGATTTTGTATTCTGCTCAGTTTGGGACTGAAAAATTGTTAATTCAACCGCCGGTTTCAGTTTTCTATACTTACAGTTGCATTAATCACACACAGCAGAATCAACATCACCCGTTTAAAAAAAAAAAAAAAAATTATGCAAATGCAGATTTGCTTTTACATGGGACAATGTGGGAGTTGTAAAGGTCAGTCTGCTGTTAAATATTTGAATTTGTCTCCAGCTGTAAGTGTAAGAATTTGTCTCCTTGGCAAGTGATGCACGAATTAGACAACAGAGCATAGGGGATGTTGATGATAGTGATCACAGTTCATTTAATGGAAATTCTGCACACAATATTTCATCCTTTTTTGTATGTGTGTATGATCATACTGTTTTGCTCTTTTAACATAGCATTTAACGTATTTTGTTTGCCTTTTTGAAGCTAGTTTCATTATTATTTTGCAGTGCAGTGTTGGACAATGTAGTGGGACGCTGTAACTTTGTGTGGATTTCTACCACAAAATCTTAAAATATGGCACACCAATTATATCTTCATTATGAAAATCTCTATTATCTCGCTTATGGTAATTTAACATTGTTGTTTTTGCCGCCAGCCCCACCCAGACAGTTCATCTTCTTTAATCAGGCTTTCAGGATCTGACCTTAGACCAGTTTCTATCTGTCTGCCTTTTAAAGCTAAAGTGAGGTTTATTGGGTCATGTGACCTGAACAGCACCCCAGATCTGTGCTGCAGTTCAGAGAAGCTTTACAAACACAAGCCCTAATCCTGCCTGATGACTGTGTGACCTCCCCGACTACAGGGTTACCCAGGCATATTTGCAGGGGCGGGGTGCAGTGACGGCGGGGTTTGCAGTGAAGTTCATACACACACACACACACACACACAAATAACAATGCCGCTGTGGTATACAGAGGCTGAGGCATTAGAGTGGTATTAGATTTGATTCCATCTGGGCAGGGACGCGTCAAAGCCACCGCTCGGTCGCCAATATCTTGATTGGATTGCTGGTAGTTTAAAAATAAAAACAACAACCAGAGGAGGGTGGAGAGATGGAGATAAACAGATTGACTCACAGACAGACATCTTTTCTCTCTGTGTATTGTTTCTCTGAGAACAAAGCTCAGGTACACAGATCTGCTTCAAAGGCCGTGAAAGATTTACAATCAGTCTCTTATCCTGTCCAACATATCTCTTTACACACCTTCATCCTCTTCTCACCTCGTCTTCTTTGCTTTTAAGTCTCATTCATTCTTTACAGCTGTGTGCACAACCTCATAAATTAGGGAGGGATTCCTTGGAGCAGGAATCTTCAATAAGCATTTTAAATCAGTAATGGATTGTTGAATGATTTCTGACAGTATGTGTTGTGATGATGTGAGGCCCTCGGAACCAGATCCAGAAGCATCATCCAAGTTTAATTTGACAAATGATCTCGAATTAGACATAAACTCTTTTCACATTTATTCGGCTGACTGTGCACAGAGGCTGTGAAAGTAGCTGTGACTTCTGAAGGCAAACTAATGTATTGCAGTAATAAAGCAATAACATGCTGTTTATGAAAATGAAAGCCTGCAAGCTGATAGAGTCTATTAGTGGCCAAGATGTCAATTGTCAGCTTTTGCTTTGTAATTAAAAGACATGCTTTGTCAACAGGTAATGTTAAGCTTTCTTTAAAAATGAATATTAATATTTATGAATCATTAAATCTATTTACTATACCCAAGTTCAGTCAAAACCTCTGTTCTTTGTGTGAATCAGGCATATTTTCAATTTTAAATTCAAGGAAATACAAGTCAATTAAATGAAGAGCATGGAAAAATATGGATGAGTAAATTCAGTTTTCACATTTCTGCAAGAGCTAAATTCAGCTCACACTTTATAAATATGTTTAAAAAAACACATTTGTAAATATGAAGGAAGAATAAAGAAGAAAGAAGAGAAATAAAAGGAACTAACAAAAGGAAATATCTTATTATTCATCTTTTGTATTTAAAGTATTGAAAAACCACTTTGTGCCATAAATATCACCACAATCACTATACTGTATACTGTATTAGAGATGCGATGATTAGTTGATTAACTGATTAGTCGATCAACAAAAAATTAACTATTTCGATAGTCAATTCATCATTTTGTAAGAAAAAATGTCCAAATTCTCTGATTCCAGCTTGTTGAATGTAAAGATTTTCTGCTTTCGTTAGTCTTCTATGCCACTAAACTGAATATCTTTGGGTTGTGGACTGTTGGTCGGGACAAAATAAGATGTTTAAGGACGTCACCTTGGGCTTTGGGAAACAGGAAATGACATTTTTTACTATTTTCTGACCTTTTATAGACTGAATGACTAACCGATCAATTGAGAACATTGAAAATGAAAAGAATCATTAGTTGCAGCTAGGGATGGATATCGTTAGTATTTATTGCTTATCGATACCAATACTTATCAATACTCTTATTTATACTCTCCATAATTTGGTGCAAAAATAAAGACATGACATGAAAGCAGATAATTTATTATTACTTTTTTGCAGAAATAACAAGTTAAATTGTTTCCTGTATATGTAATGATGGAGGAGCAATTGCTACAAATATCTGGTGGTGATGAGCCTTAATACTGCTTCACTTCCAGAAACTAAACTTAAACAATATTAAATATTACAAATGACCAAAGAACTATAGTCTTTGAGCTTCTCAGAAGCTAACAGAACAAAAAAAAAAATTGTGATACACATGACCGTGGTATAGTGATCCTGTGTGATACTTGTCCACCCATCAGTGATTATGGCTACTTTTGACACATTGACTCACCAATGATGTTTTTCTTCTTAACTTCATACCAAGCAGGTATGAGGATGTTTGATTATGTGCCTCTGGAAAGAGGTGGTAACCTGGGTTAAGGGCTGTGGTCATCTCCCTACAGTTGAAAATATTTGGATGAAAATATTTGGATAAAAAAATATTAAAACTCAATAAAGTGATATATTAACAGCCCTACAGTGAAAATTACAACAGCTTTTAGCCTGCTTTCAAATCTCCACTAGGTTGGTGGTTAGTGGCCCTTCTGCTACATAGCCAAGATGGCGCCCATTAAGAGTGAGACGTGTCCAACGTTCCACACTCAACTTTTTGACTCAACCGTTATGAGTACATCATCCCAGTCCTCATAGTTCACTGCATTTTGCGATAACCCACATAGCAAAATAGGTCTGGCCCAGTGACTGGCCACACAGCCCACTTACACATGGCTCAAATACAGCAATGAATTACCGTCCATGGGTGGTCCAGGTCTGGTAGCTAGAACATGGGCCACATATGTCCCATGACATACAGTATCCATACCTCAGCCAACTGTATGACCATAGCTATTCTGGCCCAATGTGGGACCAGACAAGTTTCAGCAGTGGTTCCAGATGTCAACCTCAACTAAACCTTAACCAAGCCACTTCATTAATACACACACTTGCCATATTTGGCCCAGATGTAAAATGCCTCAATGACGACAGTATTATGAACAATAATGTATTTGTTTTTTCATGGACATATGTGACATCATCTCTTTTCCAAATCACACCCACTTCAAACCAGCGAGAGCTCAGAGAAAAACACAATCCCAGAAATCTCTCAAAGGAAATCACCTCAACTTTTATAACTTTGGCACAAATTCAGTTCAATTCAATTTTGTTTGTGTCGTGCCAAATCACAACAGAAGTTATCTCAGGGCACTTTTCACATAATACATAAATACAGATAGCAGCACAGCTTTTCCAGGAGCTTATAATATTTTGGTACTGACCAGTCAGGAACCAATACCAATTTAGTACCAGTTCTCAAAACCCATCCTCAGTTGTAGCCCTATACTGTGTGATCCAACGGCACTGCAGTGCTGCCTGTTGGTTGGACGAGTGGTTTTCAGTACTGCACCTCAGAACTCAGAGCCCTGCTGATTTTCATTCTAGCTGTGTACGTAGGGATTGATTTACACCTCTGATGCCAGGGGAATGCAAATAACTGCTCTTACTTATGCCCGTAAGATAAGAGAACCATCAGTGCTTACCCTGAGAGACCAGCAGTGGGTTCAGGATTGAGTTCACTGATTGTGGTTTCTTCGCAATGGTGTAAAGCTTTTGTTTTTTTTAAGCTGCAATAATCAATATTTTTATATTAACAAGGCATTGTATGTGAAAAGTTACAACCCCACTTACAATTATCACTCGATTCTGCAGTTTCTCTTATCTGTGGGAGCTTTTTAGAGTCTTTTAGCTCATTGTTTTGGTTTTCTGGTTTACTGTTTTGGTTCACTCTCTCCACTCTCATCACCGTGATTTTCTGATGCAGTGATAAAGCTCTGATAAACCTACTATACACTACACAAGTTAGCAACTATAGTTTTTGAAAATAGTTGAGCAATTAGCAGCTAAAGAGGGAGATATTTCCCTCTGGAGTTAATGGAGAGCAAAACAGAGCGAGGAGGAGAGTGAATATTGGACTTATATTCATGAGGTGGCTAGAAACACAACTCCAGCTGAGTTGCTCTGTATCTGCTGGATGTGTAAATAGATAATTGTTTGCAAACAGCTTGTCTCCACTGTATCCAAAAAGCCAAAAAAAAACATCAGTTTATGCACTTTTAAAGAAAACTCTAGCCTTGGTTTGTTTTGAAAAGCTATATTTAATGTGTCTAATGTAGCCTAGGGCTGCAACTAGTGATTATTTCCATTATTGACTAATCTGTTGATTATTTTCTCGATGAATCGATTAGTTGTTTGGTGTATGAAATGACAGAAAATGGTGAAAAATATTGATCACTGTTTCCCAAACACCAAGATGACATCCTCCACTTTGTCCTGACCAAAATTTTTTTGTCCCGACCAACAGTCCACAACTCAAAGCTATTCTGTTTAGAAACCAAAAAATATTTGACATTCAAAGATATTTGAGAAGCTGGAACAAGGGAATTTGGACATTTTTTTCCTAAAGAATGATTCCAAATGATAAATTATTAAAATAGTTGTCCATTCATTAAATAGTTGGCAGGTAATAGATTAATCGACTAATCGTTGGAGCTGTTCTCTAACCACATTCATATAAGAACAGGATTCAGATCTCCAAATAGTGGATATCTTATTTTTGAATCACGTTGCTCTGTGTCTACTGAACCATCTCATGCAAATCAACTGAATATCCAAGCACTAAAAGAGGAGCTGATTAAACATTAATCATCTTTATCTTTATATCACAGCTTCATCATGTTAGACCTCATGTTGTACCAAATCAGCTGCCACAGAGATGGATCCCTTCTGCTTTTTTCTATGGATTTCATTCACTGTTTTATTCACAAGGAAACACAACTATCAAACATGTCAAAAGAATTTCTGCGGCTGCCCTCCACACTGCAAACTTCACCAAAGACCAACTCTGCTGCTCAGTCTGTGGGGATGAAAAATCAAACAGCAATCATAGTGATAACAGGTCTGAGGGATCACATAGTGGGGAAGACGGGAAGAAAAGAAAAGTTCTGACAGCTTTTCCACAGGGAATATCAAATCTAAAAAAAACAACAAAAAAAACTGTGAATGGAGACAGAAAGAGAGAGGAGCAGGCTGAGTTTGACGAGCTATAACTGTAGTTCATGTGACACTCATCATTCACTCGAATATAAAAAAAAGGAAAACTTAAAAAGCTCTTAAGTGCTTTTTGGAAAAAAAAAAAAAAAAAACATCCAAAAACATATATCAAGTCATCTTGAATTCAAAAACATCCACCAGTCATTTCACCACACAGAAAGAAATAAATGAATTGTGGAGCTCTGTTACAGATCTAAAAGCGACTCTGTGTGAGTCATAGACATACTGAATGTCACAGTGCATAAAGACGTTTGCATAAAATATACATGACTAATTGAATATATGTAAATAGATTCTCACAGCAAATTGCAGCAGAGGCTGTGCTTCTGTGAGCAAAAGAGCAAAAGTGGGGAAACTCAGCAGCCACACATTTCTCTGTCCTTTATTTTTCTGTTTAGCGTCTGTCTAGCCGACTTCACTTTTCCAGCAGTTGGGGAAAGAATAGACGTCACTTCTCTTGGTCTTGACAAGCTGCCGTATTTCTTAACTGACACACTGTAGCCCGTACTGTACATTCACTACCAGGTTAACAACTTAATGCTAACCTTTTCCTCTGCTCCGCTCGCATTTACTGTCACTTTTCTTCCGCTTGCTCTCTCACTCAACCACTTACTCACCCGCTACGCACACACATATTATGCACTGCCGGTATTCCCTAAAAGGAGTTACGCTACCAGAAGTTTTCCAGGCAACAACACAGAGGTTAACTCACATTTCGAAACAGCGCTGCACAGAGGCTCCCAAATGCTATTGATTTCCGAATGAATGGATATTTGGTGTTATTTTTGCCATTAAAAAAATGTTTTTTTTGGCCTGGCGGGGTTCTCATTGTCTCATTGTACACTGCACTGGTTTGGTTTTGTCTTTGTTCTTAGTATCTCTAATTGACATGTGTCAGCACTAATCAGTCACTCTCCAGTACCATCTGCACTTGTCTCATTGTGAAGGTAGAAATAACTGAGGTGAAATACAGTTTGTTCACACTAAAGAAGGCATACATTGCGAAACGTCTGTCTTAGTGCTCTGCCATGTAATTTAATAACAAGAGAGATTTCTGAGACATCTTTCGGAGAGTGAAAGCTGTTTTGACTTCTGAAGATCACTTGGGAACCGTGAATGTCTGAACCAAATTTCATAGAAATCCATGCAGTATTTGTTGGGATATTTCACTCTGGACCCATATAGCCATCTATAAAGCCACACCACTAAAAGAAATAAACAACACATGAAATGAAAAATGAGGTGCTGCTTCTGTGGATTAATAAGTAAGCAACTTTTAATTACATTCTCGTTCTTTCTATCACAGCTGTTCACGGCTGCATCATTTATATGATGTGTTTTCGCATCAAGCTTTGTTAAACAGATTTTATTGTTCATAAATTAATAGTTTCCCAGAGAGTATTTGGACCTGTCTGATCAGAGCAGGTGGCACTTTGTTCACTAGATTCCTATGTGCTGCTGATAGCTAAAGGGCTGTGTAAATGAGGGAATGTTGATTGATGGCAACTTCATTGGGTAATATGAAACAAAGGACTGAAAAATAGAGGAGGGGTGACAGAGTAATGAAGCAACATAAAGCTCTGCTGTGTTTGAACCTAAAGGCCCTGAGCAAGTTATTGTGAATGAGTCAGAGAATGAGAAAGTAGAGGCAAAATTGAGACATTAGTTATGATTATGACAAGCTTGAACTCGACGTCTGGCATTGCCGCGCTGGAAGCCACCAGGCTTCCGAGCCTCAGGGGTCCAATCAAATTCACTGCACTCAGTACACCTACTGCGGCCTTCAACTCTTAGATAAGAGCTTTCTAGAGCCAACTGACAGCTTTGTTATTCAGATAGTGGAGCCAGTTTGTGTGCACAGCAGTTTCTGGCTTTGTCTCAAAGTGACAGAGAGTCGCTCAGAAGCTGCACAATTAGCCACAAGGACACTGAGACATTGTTCTCTCTCCCTCTCCATCTACCTTTCCTCTGCTTCGTCATTTGCACGCCTCTTTCTGCATCTGCTGGGTCCTCTGTCCTGTGCAAATTCATATATGGCAAATGCACAAAACAGTAGAGGGACACTTTTGCTTTTCAGTAAGTGCAGGGATGATGGGAAACCTGAGTCTTTTGATCATTTAAGTCAGTGCCACAAAAGAAGAGATGAAGCTAAAGCAGAGAAGTCAAGTTAGAAAAGGTTTTATATGTTTTTTAGGATTTAGGATCAGGATTTTTAAATCTCAAGTCAGTAGTTGAAGTGAATGAATATCCAAGCAGAAGTTCACTCTGTTACTAAAAACAGGTCCAAGATTGCATGGATTGAGTTTTATGTACATTTATTTCCCCATGAATAATACAGCCCTGTCTCTTAGACGTTATGTTCATATAGAACTAAATTGCAACAGCAAATTTGTTTTGCAAGAAACGTAACGCTGCTGAATTATGTTTCTCTCAACATAATGATAAAATGTTGTTAATTAACACATTTTTTTTTACCTAAATATCCAATCTTGCACAACAATATCCGTTAGCAGAAACTATAGTAACATTAAACTTTTTATGGTTATGTTTAGACACTGGCAGCACTTGGTTAATGTTAGAGAACGATCATCTTGGTTTTAAAAAAAAAAGTTTACAATGACTTGAAGTGCAACATGTTTATTAATATGTAAGTGAAGCTACAATCTTTCCAAAATGCTTTTGTTGCCTAAACTCAACCACACATGGGACTCAGGATGTGAGCTCCAGTCTCTGGTGACATAGTCCTGTGTTTCATTCATTTGAAAAAACATTTTCTGTGAACATAATCCAGGCAGCGATTACATTTGCCAAAGCAACAGTAACTGGGAAAACAATTTAGTAGTATATAAATATACTTTCTAGGAGGCAGGTTTGCTTAATGATGTTATGAATGATAACATTGTTTGGAACATGGCAAATCATCACAAACAGAAGGAAACATGAGCGACATGTTTTAAACAAACCACAGATTCAAAAAACGTATTTGAAATAGAAAACAAAGGTGAATTATTACCTCAACAGTCTGTTGTGACATCCATCACAGTTAAACCTCCTGGGTCAACTTTGACCCACTGAATGGACCGTGGTTATGCATGGACACTTTTTTTCTTTCAGGTTTTTTCAGATGTGCTCGCTTTCAAATAAAGCGTCTTAGATAATCTGGTTGTAAACAATTAAAATGTTTTATTAAAAACTGTATTATCCTTTAATGGAGGGACTGAAGGTTGACACCTCAGTCGTAGTTGCTAAAGGAATGAAGAAATCCACTTTCCCCACCAGTACCTTCCACAACACAGCTGAAAGGTAAAAGTAGATAAATCTATCTAGTTTTGAGAGTTTCACTCTGTCTCTTTTCCCCTTGTCCCTCTCATCCAGACTCCTGTATATTGACTGTAGCTCTGAACCTGTTTGCTTGAGGAGTGTTAGACTGACAGTACTGGAGCAGGGCTGGCTCTTTTTTTCCATCTAGGTGAAAGCACAAAGCACAGTGGTTTCCTTTCAGGTAGGTGGTCTTGGATTTTGGGCACCAGACCTTATTAACATGCAGTAGAGCTCTAACAGCTGCCTGGCATTAGTTTCTCCTGAAGTATGGTTCCTAGTTTTGTTGGGGTGTAATTTATGTTCTAAAATCGAGGTTGGATCCCATTTTCAGTCCAGGGTCAGAGTCAGTGAATTCACTTCTGTAACATTATACTGCACTTCAGCATTATACACTGACAGTTGTACTATTATGTGTGTTATCTATGTGTTCTTTTATGTTCTATCAGATTCAATATCAAACAGCAACATATGCTTTCATCCTGTATCCCTACTTACACCTTTGGGTACTGAGCTGTGCACTCATCTCAGCCTCTCTTCTCAAAATTACTTTTTTATGGCATCTCAGCTTTATCAGAATATGTACTTTGGAAGATGTCTGAGCCCCTGATGTGCTCTCAGTGTCATATCTATTCTTTTGGTCCCATATGGCTCAGGGTGATATTTCTGGCTGTGAATATCCAGCTTTTAATACAAGCAGTAAACATTGCACTAATATCTGTAAATAGAAAAAACCCACTGCCCAAGGTAAAGCTTTGTTTTGCCAAATACCTCAGCAGATCTCCTAAACGTTGCCTTTTAAATACTGTACCTGTTGTAAACTCTAGACAGTTACAATATAGTTAGGTCCAATTTTGAAGGAAATATATGAGAAAATGAGGATAACAAAGGATGTGATTTGTATTAGTTCCATGAGTTCATGGTATCGGCTTCCACCTGGACATTATACTTCATTTATCATCCACTGTATACAATGTAATATGTTTTATATGACATGTCCTTGTGCTACTTTTATGTTAATGATAAGGCCAACCTTTATCAATAAATGGTTTTCACATTTACCCTGATGTTGTTGAACCTGAGTACCTTCTTTTCCCCATAATTGATTTTTTTTCTAAGGGCAGTGATCCTCTTTAATTTATTTTATTATTTATGTGCCTCCACTTGTTTTCTTTAACATGGCTACCTTTTTTATGTGAAGTGTGTTTATTATTAAATTACTTAATTAAGGATCCCCTATAGACATCTGTTAAGACATAAAAATACATAAAAATACAACAATGATGTGTGTCTGATATGTATAAAAGTATAATTACCACTTTAAAATCAAATTTGGCGTCTACTCCTTCTCCCTCATTAAAAATTCCAGAATCTATGAATATGCAAATTTATTTCATTACCGAAGTTTAACTGTTGGATATAAGATGTCTCCTACTTCACTGCAAAGTCTATTCTCAGTGTTTGTGTACTGGAAGCTTCAAGTTTCCACATCACACTTATGTAAGTTGAATATTGGACCAAGATTTGCTTCCAAACTAGTTGTGATGTAACAAATCTTACTCATACTTTAGTCCCACCCCTAAAAATCTGATTTTCAATGAGCACAGAGCAACTTTCCACTTTCAACAGATGAATGTGAAAACAGCCTTCTAGTGTCAAACTGCACATACATTATACTGCACAGTGAAGCTCAAACATCCAACTGTAGGAACAAGAAGAAAAACATATATTTCAATGGAGGGGAACATTAAAATTCAACTCAATCGTTTCTTCCCAACAGTAACATCCATCCATCTTTCACCGTAAGCATCTCTGAGTATTTGACTGCTTTAACAGTCTTCTCTCTCCCCCAGGTGGTGGTGAAAACTCGCACAGAGTACCAGACAGAGAAGAAGAGGCTGAAGGTTCCTAAGGTGGAGGAGTTCACCATCAGCTTTACTGACGGGGTGTCTGAGAGACTTAAGGTAAGAATTGAAACATAAAAGGAAGGTTGTTGAGGTCATTTTTGTCATCAAGGCTCTAATTAGAAGCAGATTGAACCACCAGTTTAGTTTAAAAAATACACCTACGCTTGACACAGATAGTGTGCTATGTAAATAAAGAGCTGCAGGCAAATAAATTGAAGAATTGGTAATAATATGATCATCGCATGCAGACATACAGCAACATGCTTTGTCTCTTTCTTCTCTCCATCTCTCACACAAACACGCATAATCACACACAGGCATGCAAGCGCACACTCTTCCCTGGCGAAGGGTAGGACCAGTGACTCCAGCGGTGTGTGTGAATCACAGAGCTACCTTTCCAAAAACATCTACATCACCCAGGCGCTGCCTGTTCCATTCTTCTGTTGTCGTTAGGGGAGACCACAGAGAACTCATGTTGTCATGGTAGCAATGAAAACCTCCCTCCATGGCAACCCTGACAGGGAGCGAGAGAGAGAGGAGAGAAAGTGCGCAAGCGTGCAAATGTGCAAATGTCTAAGTGTGGATGTTAGTGTGTGTGTGTGTGTGTGTGTGTGTATGAGAGGTGTAACACTGGCCTGAAAGGTCCTTCAAAGTGGAGGAGAACAGAATTAGATATCGGACACCGAAAGAGGCTGTGAAATCTGTCTGGAGGACACACACACACACACACTCACACACATTCACACACACACTCACACACACTATTCACACAGAGTTACACTGAAGCAGTTTCAGCACACTGCCAAGGTTAAGTAGAAAACTGCATCACCTGGGCCTCTACAGCACTCCAAAGCCATGAGATGAGCTTGGTGTCATGGAAGTGGCAGCATCTGGCAGCTCAGGAGTCTTCTATGTAGTGAAAATATTAGTTTTGTCTGTCGAGTCTACTTCAGCCTAGCTGAGCCCTGGAGTACCTTATTGATTTCAAATACTGCAATAAAAAGGGAGGAAGTCTTGTAGCCTTTGCAACATATATGTTATGATTTATGTGTTTGAAATGATATAGGTGACACAGGAGTATACGGGAGTGAGCAATATGGATAAAGTCTTCTATCATGATGTTACAATATGTGGTATATTTTCTTGAAATTGAATTGATTAATATAATAAATTAATACCTGAACAATTGAGGTATATACACCTGCATCACATGCAATGATGCAGAAATCCTGTAAATACAATATTGTGAAAGAGAAGTCCTGCTCACTGAGTTCTGGTTCATTTGTTTGTGCGGTATGATACATCTTTACATTATTGATTATTGAAAGAACTGTGTTTTCGTTACTGTTCAGCCTTCTAGGATGTTGTACACTTGACAGTTGTTTTTTGGCAGCATGTGGAAACAAATCGAGACATATTGTTAAAAATGTACACATTGCTATGCAGCAGTGCTGAACCTCCTTGTTAGAGATTGTTGCTCATCAGAGTTTCCAAAAAACATTGCAGCAGACTTTAGATTCATCTCAGGCTTGCCACGCCATCAGCTTTTGTTAGGCAAAAAATGCATTTCAGTCTGTATGATTTTATGCGATGCTGGTTGGTTTTTCGGGGGCTCAACTGAACCGCTTGCTTTGCTTGACTGACAGAGCTGATTCTGCAGGCATGTCCACACACACACAAACACACACACACACACACAAGCACACACACACACACACACATAGCACAGCATGCTGTGCAGTGCAGAGCAAACATTTCTGGATGAAAAGCTTGCACATCTCTTCTCTCTTCAAAGCTTTGCAGATTGTGTTGATGGATGAAGAGCTCAGAGTGTAAAATGCTCTCTAATCTGCCCTCCCTCACCGCCTTGCTCCTGCTTTACCACCTTCCATCCTTCTCTGCATTTCTCTCTCCTCTCTCTCCTGTCGCTGCTTTCTTTCCTCTCTTTGCATGTTTCTCCTTACCGCATTGCTTTTTTCCCTTTTTGATTTAAACTGAGACTCCATTTATAAAAAGACACTTTACATTTCAGACATTTGGCTGCAACGCTGACATGACAGTGTTCCTGTAAAAGCAGAAAGCAGATAAAATGAGGAGCAAGTGAGGAAAAAGCAGAATGGGTGATTTTTTGGGAGCCATTAATTTCCGTTTTGCATCATTACCCTAAATAAATCATCATGAATATAAAATACAGTTATAATTTGGTGGAAGTAGGACATAAGAGCAGATATACAGTATTTGATAATGGTTTCTCCAAAGCTCCCTCCTTCCTGCCAGCCCTCTATTTCACAAAGATTTCTCCCATTAGACCAGGTTCATGTGTCATTGCTTCCCGTGTCCCAGCCCCCTCCTAATCTCGTTCTGTCCCTCGCCGCCTGCCTTTTACCCACCCACCTCCCTCCCTTTCCTTCTCCGTCTTTCTGATTACTCTCAGCAGACCTGAGCTGCAGCATATTCCCTGTAGTTATTTTGTTCCGTGAACGAACCGAGGAGGGCACATTACCCCCCTCATTAGCTAGCTAAAATAAAGCCAGACAACATGCTCCTACGATTCACTGCATGTCAAGCAAACTGAACCTGGAGAAGCCTCAGTTAGATGGAGGAGGAAGAGGAGAGGCGAAGAGGGAGGAACAGAGAGATAGAGGACAGAAACGTGACTGAGTGGATATCATCTGCTGGATTTAGCTTAACATAAATACATCAGTATCAGAGTATATCAGCTGTTAAAAAAAACAAAACAGAAAAGGCGAATGGGTGTTTTTGATTGGAGTTCAGTCTGTTGGCATAAATAAGTCACTTGCATCACATAGAGAGGAACAAAAGGAAATTGATATGTACTGTAAGTTAATACCTAAAGATGAATCAGATGAATTACAGGCTCTCCACACTATGAATAGTTTATTATGAAGCTGCAAGTTTTCTCCGCTCCACTTTATTATATTTTTTGTATGTGTGTTTATAGGATTTATTGATACTAATTTCATTTCGAGTGAAGTTTACTGTTTAGAATTTACTGTTATATTTGCTCTTAAAGGTATGTTTTTACAAATGTATTTTTTTGAATTGTATAAAGCCCTGCTCACTTATCTTCACAATTCTTAAATAACCAAAATTCATCCCTGTGTCCTGAAAATTATGTACATATGAGGGGGGGGACCCGAAAATTCTTTCATCGGTACCTTTCTAATCCCCTTCAAATTTCTCTCCTTGAGATACACTTGTCCCAGCGCATCTCCCATTCCTGGACACATTTCCTGTTGTCATCTTTTGTCACCGTGTCCAAAGCCTCCTGAATTTGTCCGTGAAATTCTTCCACTGTGGCGAATCGTCTCCCTTCCAGTCCCAATTTTAGTTTGACCGAGCTGTAGATACATGCCTACTAGCGGCAAATCCGATAACTACACCCTACTCCTGTGCTATCAATGACTTCCCCCTCGTATAATACTAATATGCAACAACAATATGTTTAGAGGGAAATCTGCTGGCTGAATTATGATTCCTTTCAACATAATAAGGGAACAGTTTTAATGAACATATCTGCAAGTCACAAAAGGTTCATACTAAACATATCTGCAAAACATTCACCAACAACTTATTTCATTTATTTTATTCATTTATTCTGGATTTTACTTTTATTTTAAAAAATATATTGCAAAACTCTTTAGGATGGTGCTGCATTCATCCAATTTTTTATAGGATTCTTATCAAAAATGTTAATGCCATGTGTTTATTTTTATATGCTTAGCAGATTTTTTGAAACTCATAAATATCAATATCAGTATTCACTTCAAAAACTCAATATTACTTTAATGAGAAGGATGAAACTGGAAATAGAGAAAGATGTTGTGTTGTGTTGTGTTGTTGGCAGTGTTTTGGGTTTAAATTCAGCTCATGACCTCTGCTGCAAACAAGCTATCCTCTTTCTCCTCCATTCGACTGCAGACCTCCTAATGACAAGGAAAATGCCACGAAGAGCAGCTCTCTCTGAAAATGAAGACTTGGAAGAGAGGAGAAGGATTAGTCTGGCGCAGTAGAGCCCAGATTGAGAGATGCAGGTGTAGAGATTGATGGAGGGGAGATTTAATTCGTGTTGTCCTGCTTGTTTTCTGGCTCTGGCTATCCAGAAAACATGGTGTACTTGGCCGGCTTCTCGATTCACACACACACTTCAAACCCACATGCGCACACACTACTCCTACAGGACTGACACTCTCACACTCCCAAACAAATGCCAACACAAACCTCATCAGGCACAAACACACACACACACAAACACACATAGACATTGACCACATGAGAGCGCCGTGACTGCCAAGCACAATACGCTCGGTGCCAGCAGAAGTTAGTGGGCCTGTGCAGGTAGCGGCAGGAGAAGCAGCCATCGTCCAAAACAATTATCCCATTATTACCTCCACTTCGGCTTCTGATAAAAGCTTTGCTGCAATCTGCCGCCTCCACAGAAGGCCCTCACTGTTTGTCAGGTTGGAGGTAATTACTGCTGTAGTTTGAAAACCTTGCACATCCACCCCGTTCCACATATTGTTCTTCCTTGTTTCATATGGATGACTAATAGTATACGCTGATTGTAGGGAGTGTTTATAGCCGTCGTCTGTTAAAACACCCACACTGATGCACAGACACACACAGACATTCAAGAGAACAATGGGGGAACAATTGATTTACCTTCAGCACTAGTATTATACTCTGAACCTGATTGCGGACTGAGGGAGGGAGAGCATCAGAGGGAGGGAAAGAGGAGGGCGGATGCTTTTTTTTGTCAGCGTGGGAGCAACAGCATCTGAACTCCTCTGCTGTACTTGGAGTGCAGCAGGTGTTATGAAAACAGAGATAATTATGTGTTTGTATATGAGCATCAGCTTCCACCGTGGTCATTTTAGAAAATCTATATATTTAAAACTGTGGTTTATTTTGACTTTTCCTGAAATATACCCAAATTTTCAACTGTTTCAACTGATTTTCACTGGATTTTCACGTCCACATGCATCCAACAAGTTGTTGTGTTTCCTGTTTCAAGAACACTGATGATCACAGTTTATACTAGTCAAGGTGCTTTTGTGATAAGGACAGGGACCATCAGGAGACATAATGGGTGTAAAATATGAATAAGCTGCTGATTATACATCAGAGTCCCTCTAAGTAAGTAAAGAAACAACAAGAAATATTTGCATTGCAAATGATATTTTTAAAACCTGACTTTTATTCAAATACTTGTACCACTGGTTTTAAATCAGATTTGAATAATCTAATAAACACATACATTCCCATATTCTTAAAAAACAATTACACGGAAATAATGAATAACGAACCCCAAGAATAATGCACCCACAGGTGGATAGTTCACTGCTTTTCATGTTACTCTTTCAAGTACTAATTAAAGGATGATGTTTTTTTCATTCTCTCATTTGGACACAAAATATTGACAAAAAATATAATTGTAGTACCTTTGTGCAAGGTTACATTCATACCCACGTATAAGCCGCGTTCAACAAAAGTCAGGTATTTCAGGCTGAATTTTTTCACCAGAAAAACAAACAAAAACAAAAACCACAAGACACTCTGTTGTTTTACTTGTGGGATTCTATGAAGAGTATATACATCACTATATTCTTGCAGATGCTGCAGGGACGTACTGTAGGAGATGCATTAAGTGAGCACAGACAGCCTAAGGCATGTATGCTTACTCATTTTTAACAAGTTTTGAGCTGACTTATACAAGTAGAATACAGTAATAGTCTTGCATTATTATTATCTGCACCTCGGCAGCTGTGGTTTGTAGACTTTGCCCAAAGGCAGCTTGAATGTAATTGGTAACAGAGGCAGGAGTTTCTCAACCTGTCCAGGGACTCAGCCTGGCAACCTTTTGCACTCTCGTCGGCTACTCATTGTTGTTCGCCTCTTCTCTCCGTCTTCCTTACTCCTCCCTCGCTCTCCCTCACGTCTGTCCTCCTTTCACCTTCTCTCCCTCTCATCTGTCCAGCTCGCAGTCTTGTTCGCCATTTTGCCTCCTTTCACCCTCTTCCTCTGTTTTTGTCTCTTCGCCTCCATGGTGTCATGCCAAGACAACAATCGGTGGCAGCAGCTCTCTCTTCAAAATCAGCGCTGGGAAGCATTTTACAACACTTCTAACACTAAACACACACACTCTCAGTTCCTGTTATAACTGTGCCAGCTTCTATTGGCAGATATTCACAGATGGCTTATTGTTCAGAATTGGCTTCTGATAATATGAACCGGCCAGATGTGATCCCCAGATCTTAGAGCCTTGGCGTGCACACACACTTGAAGTACACACGCTTACACACAGTATCAAGTGTTTGAGTTGTTGACTGTTATCAGATTGATTGTTAAATTATGAATCGGTTCATACTGTGGCGTTCAGTTTAGGTCTCAACTGGATGTGATGGTTTTATTGACGTAGTGTGAGCAAGAAAATCAGTTATCAGTGTAAAACAGATAGGAAAAGGAAGGCTGTGAACAGGCTGAAAATCATAACACTTTGTAAATCAAAACCAGCACACTGCTGGATGGTACCGTATGTGCGTCTTCACGCTCCACTGAACCATGAACACAGTCCTGGTTAGGTCAGTCTGTCTTCCCGAATGCATCAAAGCAGACTCAAGTCTGAGTCATTTGTCACTGCAGAGAGGTCCCCTGTGTCAGCTGCCATATGAGACACGCGGACAGACACTTAGGCTGGACAGATGGACAACTCGCAATCTTTAGATCCAGATAGAAAGTCAGACAGACAGATAAGAACAGAGACAGACATCGCTGCTGTGTGAGCAATATTTGGGATGATTTATAAATCCAGATGGCTTCCGTTCCGCTCTACTTCTTGTTTCAGATCCCATATCAAGCGGCACCTCAAAGGACTGCAGACTTCAATCGCTATCGATATCAGCAGATATGAATACATATACATAACTTGACTTGAATAAAAATTCTAACTGCAAATCCTATTTTATCTCAAAGGTCAAGGCAAAAGAGAAAATTCAATTTGCCATTACAGAAAAATAATCCTGAATCCGTCTAAGATTGACCATCCTGTTTTTGTTTTTAAAAAAGGACACAGACGCTGTCGTATCCAAACTCCACGGCTGGATTTAATAACTCAGTTGTCAAGGGTTGCCAAGACTAAAAAGGTTTTCTGAGCCTGATCGATGGCCAACAAGCATAAGTCCATACAGTCTGAAAGCATTAAATCTCTTGGCACACGTATTCATGTGCGAGTTGTTTAAATGTTTTGTTCACAGTACTTATTATTTTGTTTTGAAATAACATAAAATAGCTATTTTTTAACACCATCTCATCCAATTCCATTTCAACACTAGTGAGGGGAAGTTTCTAAAGGTATTAATTGGTTGGTTGTAAACTGCCTGTGAACTTAATTATAATTGTGTCTTTTATTTGTCAGGAAGCAGAATATCTTTAAAACTTGTTAGCATATTTCTATGAAATTTGGTGGAAAATTAGGCCATGCCCCGAGGAAAACGTAATTAATGTCTGGTGCTGATCCAGCAAGTTTTTAAAGGATTTCTTAATATTGCAAGATAGGGCATTCTTAAAACAGAGTTTTGCTATTTTCGCATTAACTATTGCAGAACCTTGAAAGAGAAAAATCTGGCGCATGTATCAAATGATTGTGAGTCATTGTGTTAATTTACAGTAGATGCAGATGCAGTATTTCATTACAAGTCTACAGAGCCAGCAATTTTTCTTTCATATCCTAAAACATTCCTGTAACATTCTTGAAAAATCTAAGTTTACAGAAGTGTGTGTTGGTGAGTGTTGGTGAGGTATAGACAGTAAACAGTAGGACTATTAGTGCAAAATCTGTAGTGTGTCAAAGACACTAACAAAACAAGAAACAGTGCAGATGTGACAAATTGAAGGGATTCATTCATGGACGGTCAATAACATATGTGTTTATTCTGCACGTCACAATAGAAATGGAAATATAAGAATGAGAAAAGTCAGGATCTGATGTTTCCGTGTTGAAAATGATAAAGTGAAGAAACAAAGTGAGTGGTTATTGTGCTTCCTGTCCTCAGCAGAGTGGAGTCCTTCACTATGCTGCTGCTGCTGTTCTGACAAGCTGAGCCATGGGAGCAATTAGGAGACAGACAGACTGCGGATGACTAGTCTGACCCTCTATTCCTCTCTCCTCTGTTGTTTTCTCCCACTTCAACACCTTTCCTTGCAATCGATCCACCTATTTCTACCATACGTGTTACCGTATCACTGACATCAGGTCAAGCTGCCAGTGCAGAAGAAAGCAGTTTGTCAACATCTGAAGTGAGAAAGTTATTATTTATTTTTTAGTACTATTGACCTGCTCTCTGTTAGCTATCATTATTATTACTATGAATCATCCTTTGGCTCTCCATCTATGATCAGAGGGTCTGAAAACACTCTGAACATCATTTTTACTCTTCACTGTGTTGACTGACACACTTGACTTCTCAGCCTCACTTTCAAATGACTGTGAAATGGTAGAAAAGTGGTGGTAGTGACCTTCAACTATTAGGGCAGCACAGTCTGAAGCTCTTCTCTCCAAGACAAATCCTGACACTCCCCTCTCTTTACAGACTCATGTACCCCTCTGAAATCTCCCCCACCTGCACACTCTAAGAACAAAAATCCTCTCTTATCTGTCTGCTCAACTTTTATTTCTCATACTTCTTACCTGAACACTTTTCCCTGATGTGATCTTTCTGTCGTTACAGCAGGATTGTCAGGGCCCAGTGGATTCAGTTAAATTTGCGTTTAATGATGGCTGATCCAATACCAAGCTTATTTAGCTCTCATTGTACATTTCTCTGGATAAGAGCATCATATAAATGCATACAATATTATTAAAAAAAAACATGATGAAAGTTGCATTAGATGATGTCAATAATAATCATAATCCAACTGCTACTATTTTTATATGGCAACTATAACTGTATTGTAAGTGCTTTAAGGGGCAAAAACAAGCTGAAGCAACCATCATCATTAACATAAGAATATTAAAAATGACAACTGAAATGAAATTATTGCTTAAACAAAAGAACTGACGTGCTCAACTCAGTCTTACGAGAGTTATGGATGCCGACCCCCCAAAAAATCACAAAAATAACAAATGGAGTCATCAGCACTCACAGATAAGTGTATATCACTTCTTTAATGATACACAACATCTGTGCATCATATACACTTATCTGTTAGTGCTGATGACTCCATTTGTTATTTTAATGAAATTACTGAAAATAAAAAGTAGTAAAAACATCATATAGGACAAGAAGAATTTATTTTGTAATTTACCAAATTTTGAGTCTGTTAGTCACCTGAAATCACAATTTCAAGTTATTGCGAAAGATCTCACAAAAACTGAATTTAAATGAAATATAGTTGTGGAAACCTAAGAAAGAAAAGAACAACTGAGAAGACTTTCATATTTTATTGTTGTACAACACTTACAACACTGAATCAAAGTAGATTCAATGTGGATTTTTTGAAACTGTGTCAATGTCAAAGTGAAACCAGATCTCTGCAAAGTTAATTAATCAGTTATAAACATAGAATACAAAATGCAAATGCAAATACAAAATGTGTGCATAAGTATGCATCCCCTTTAATAGGACACTCCTAAATCATCATTGGTGCAGACACCAGGTTTTAGAAGTCAGATAATTAGTTAAACTATAAGTTAATTATTAAATTATTGTTATCTCCTTTCAGTGTTACACTGTAATTAGAAGCAAATAATTGCTGTAGTGCTGCAAATAATTATGGTAAATAATGTAATCTATTTAATTTAATATTATTAATTTAATTTCTTGTAAATGTGTTTCTTTATTTAACCTGACTGAATGAACAGCACAAAAATTCCAATGTGCAACTGCACCCTGTGCCTGTGCAAATGGCAATAAAAGTCTCTTGAATCTGATTGTAAATACACCCGTATCTGGTCCAACTTTTCAGTGTTGTGGCAAAACCTTCACAAGAGCAGCTGCAAAAGCTTGAGCAGCTGTGTAAAGAAGAATGAGGGTAAAAAAATATGCAGTGTCCAGATGTACAAAGCTGATGAAGTCCAGTGCACACAGATTCAAGTCTGTAAATGCTGTAAAAGGTGTATCTACTAACTACTGACAAGGAGGGGGTGAACACTCATGCAAACTAGCATTTTGCCTTTTATACTAATTTAGATCCCTTTGTAGAGATTGGTTTTCACGTTGACATTAAAGGGTGTTTCTCTGTGTCAAGAAAGTCACATTAATTCTACTTTGATTCAATTTTGTATGACAATAAAACATGAAAACTTGCTTTTTTTTATACGTACTGAACAAGTGATGAAATAACCCATTACACTTGCACACAAACACATGCACATACACACACAGCTGTCTACATGGTGAACATATGCAGGAACATAAAAAATACCCAGGAGACAAAGAGCTGGGGATATATTAGAGTAATGAACCTTGTCTTGTGATGTAAACAACTGTTTAGAGGTGTGCTAAGTGTGCTGTCTGTGTGTGTATGTGTGTGTGTGTGTGTGTGTGTGTGTGTGTGTGTGTGTGTGTGTGTGTGTGTTGGAAGGCAGGTCCCATCATTAATAATATATTCTATCTTGCAACATCTTCATCTAGCAGAGTTGGAGCTGATTAGCAAATCTAATCCAGATGTTTAGTGTCTCCTCAGAGACTTATTACTGACTCATAATTAGTGCTTGTTTGAGTGTGTTTGTGTGTCCACCTGTGTGCTCCAATTATTGAGGATGCACTCAGATTTGTCATCATTATTGTTTGCTATTGTCTGTTTGCTCGGTGCACATGTTTTATAGGTGTGACTGTAGCAGGTTTCAGAGTCACAGTCATATTTTAGGAGCAATCGAGCTTCATCAAATCCCCGGAGGAGAGGTTTCGCGGGGTTGCAGCACACGTGTTTATTCATTGTGCTCTTGTTTGTGCATTTTCTCTCCTTGTCTCTTTCAACCTTTTCTGTCACTTTCCGTTTCTCCGTCTCTGTCACTGAAGCCCACCTGCTATTTGATTTGGAGTCTACAGTATACCCCACGAGTGCATTCTCCTCCGAGCGGTGTCTCTAACCAATATGACAGTGTGCTGACAAAACCTTTGAAGTTTTGTCTCCATAGAGACCTAACTTAATTGGGATACATTAGCATAATTAGCATCTATCTCCTGCTGAACACGCACTGCCTCACTCGCTGCTAAGCTCGTGGATTCTGCGTGCGTGTGAGAAAAGACTTTTGATGTTTTTTAATGGCATGTCTTACTACAAAACAGAGGAGAAAGTAAAAATTCACAATGACGCAATCTATATAACACTATACATGATGTAAAGGCTGATAATAATCCTAAATTTTCGATGAAAACTGATTTTTGAGATTGTAAAGAGTCTGCGCTGGTTTTTTGAAAAATAGGCCAAGTCACCATGGACAGTCAGCACGTTATCTTTTAGCGTGCAGGATTTAAATCTCTCGCCTCCGAACTAAACATCAGAGCAGCCGAATCCTTCATGATTACATCATAAATTGTTTGATTTTTCTGGCTGGAATCTTGACTAATATGGCTGTGATCCTGCGGTTTAAGATGATCAACAAGCGGAAATGTTGAACTGAGAAGACTGTAATCGGTGTAAGTCAGTTGTTACTCGTGTGATGCCTGCTCTTTTCACAGCTGGTTAGGGTTTTACAAAGTTCTCCAGTTTGTTTCTGGCTGGTACGTCTCCCTTGCAGCATGGACACATTATCTGAAGGACGCAGAGCCCTGACTTTGTTCCTGCAAGTCAGTACAATGGACGACTTGGTCGGGCCAAAAAGGAAAATTCAGCAACTTGTACTGCACTTTTATGGAGGAGGCTGCAGAGGACGTTCATGTACAAAATGTTTGTAACTCATTGAACTCTGGATGTGCTCAGTCAGAGAGAGGGGGATTATTTTTGTTTATACCAGACAGAATTTCATTTTTAATCTTTCAGCCTTTTTTTTCTGTACTGTATATGTGGCAAAGAAGCTATAAAGCAACAAAGTCTTAACGTCTTAATCCTTGAATTCGGTGATCCAAGACTGCTGTTATCAACATACACACCCTGATGTAGCTTTGCTGAATTAGTTGTTTGCTTTATTACGCTTTATTGTATCTGAATGACCTTTATATGTAATGGTGGATCTATAATAAAATCCCTTCCTCACATACATAGAAAAACAGCACAGCACAAATATCCACTAAGCTCATGTTGTATTCATTGTTTCTGGAGAGGATTGAACAATGCAGCTTGTTGACCTCACCAGACGAAAACCTCCTGCAAAGCTCTGAGGAAGACTTGATCTTGTGTAGAGACCTCGGCTGACCTGAGATCAGAGGAAAATCTTGTTGATTTTTTTTCTCAGGTTGGCATTTTAACAGTTTGTGTTTCCATCCGATGCATCTCCACAGCGGAGTGTTTGTACTTTGTTGCCACACTACTGTAGCCGCGCTTGTCTCAACCGGATAGCCAGTCCTCGAGAGCCTGAATCCCCGTACACAGTCTCCTTGACATCCCTCTGCCCCGTCTCAGATATTCTACTCTGAGGTAGCCGGCTCCCCAAACGATGCCTGCTTTGAGAGTTGTCTTTGTTCTACTGACTTAAAAACAAAGACAACTTTGCACTGAGTGCAGGATTAGCAAAAAGCCTCCTGGAAGAAAATCAATGAAAAAAGTGGGCTTTTCTCAAATACAGCAGAATTGGCTCTGCTGTGTTTTCTCCCTGTTAGAAATATAAATGTAGAGAAAAAAAGTGTTTCTTTCTCTCTTGAACTGTGGCACCATATTTGAACATAAGTTTAAAAACCACAAGGTTTAAAAAAATATCTGCTGCTTTTTCCCAAAACTGCTTTCAGTCTTGGTTTTAAAACATCACCAAACAGCCTCAAAGCAATAAGTTAGTATTCCATTTACTTCTTGTCATCATTTAGCTAATGCTCTTATTCACACACACATTCATATTCCGCGTACAGTGACAGAGTAGGTATGAGATTGGTGTTTTGCTGAAGGACACGTAGGGATCAAACCCGTGACCTTTCAGTTATCGGTTTCCTGGTTTCCAGGTATCCTGTCACCCACTTCATTAATTTCATCATTACAAAACTGCCTTAAGAGGATAAGAGAATATTTCATTTAAATTTTATGTAGCTAGCTGATCCCTGACTTAAACTCTCATACATGTGATGAATAGGCGAGGGCTTAGTGTCTCGATTAGACACTTCAACAGGATACATTTCGATCTAGTGATGTTGAAAATGCAGTGTTAAACCTTGAGACTAGATTAATGTACAGTATGTGTTGAATAGTATGGGATGAATGAAGGATATTTATGCACATTTTAATGTTACGAAGAGTATGAACAGTTTTATTCAGATTATTCAGTTCAGGTTGTGGCTGCAACAATTATTTTCACTATCTGTCTTTTAGTCTTTAAAATGTAGGAAAATAATGAAAAATGCCCATTAATTACAAGCTCCTGCAGCCGATGTTTTACATGTGATGGTGAGAATAGCATTTTAACTTGAATAAATAAATGGTACTTTCCAAAGAAAACATCTGACATGTCACAGTAGGAAGAGCACAGGTGTAAATACAGGTGATGGCTTAGCTCCATTTAGCTACTTCAGTTTCAGGGTCCTGGTATCGTGCAGCCCGTCCTCACAAGAAAAATGACAGTAATTATGATCCAGGGAAGTGTTGCAGTTCAGATGATGTCAAAGTGACTTGATAAGACGATTTTGTCTTACTAGGAGGTTGGGTGGATAGCTAGATAGTTAGATAGCTTCTGGTGTCATGTTTCCAATCACAAGTTTGGACATTTTTTTAAAGGACACTCAGGTGGTTGAAGGTGTATAAATCACCTTGGTGTTAACGCTGGTAATGACATGATGTTAAAACATGATTTTTAATCTGCTGCTGTGAATGAAATAATTGAAGGATAATTCCGGTAAAATTGGTCTTATTTTCATAGCTTTTGCCATTTTTTCAATCTGTGATGATAAAACTGGACTCACCAAGTTAATTGGGTGACATTGCTGAAAGGAAGTCATTTAGACAGTTTGTAAACATACCAACAGTTTAAATGGTCAGATCATCTAAATCCATTTATTTCCTGGTAAAATGGGTTCAAGTGTAATTTCAGTGAATCGTCATCAAACATGTTTATAACAGACATGTGCAGAGTAATTAAGCTAACATGGGGGGGTTAGTTTACGTGTCTGATAATCAGAGAGGTTGTATTTCTTTCCCTGTTTGACTTCTTTCTAGTGATGTTGCTGCGAGAGCTCAGCAATTAACTTAGTGACAACAACGTTTTTACTAGTGATCGAATCATAGGCCTAAACTGAAACTGAAAATAAGATGAAAGTTGCAATAACCCAGAATAATCCTTTGAGGGGGTATTTGGTCCTGACTGTCCTTTAGTGTTCATGAACCTTCACTGTTGGATGCAGAATCTGGTGGACATATTCTTGGTTTTGCTGTGATCTGACATGTGACCTTTAAGCTTCTCTAAAATTATTTTTTAGGGGCGGCTTCCTCTGTGTGCTAGCTCACCCTGTCACCAAGTTCATTAATTTCATTAATCAATAAAATGCCCTAAAGGCATCGGAGATTATCACAGCCAAGATAAAACGCATTTAATATTAGAACTCCTCTCACTTGATATTAATAGCTCTTTTTAAAGCATGTAGCTCGACATGTCGCACAAGCACTCACTGTAAAATACACAACGGAGCAGAAAAGGATCCATGAAAAACTGGGGGATTGAACTTCCTTTGTGCTGCTATTGAGAAGGTGTCAGAAGGGTAATAGGAAGATGAATGAAGTTTATGCTTCCTTCAGTGGTGTATTGATTGATGCATCAACCGATATCCCATTGTGCTCGCTGCCCACCCGCCCGCCCGCCTGCCTCTCTCTCTTTCTCTCTGTCTGTCTGTCTGTCTTTGCCACCTGCTACCAAGAGAAGAGATTCTCCATCTGCCCCTGGATCCCTATCACTCGCTCTCTGTCTGCCTTTCGCTCGCTGCTTTATTGTCTCTGTCATCTCCTCCTTTATTTCTTACTTTGCTCCCTCTGTCACTCTGTTATCTGTTTTTATCAGTGTCATTTTTCTCCCGCATCCCCTCTGCTGTCACACACCCACTTTCACCCTCCCCCCCCCCCCCACCCCCTCTCTCTCTCTCTCCCTCTCTCTCTCTCCCTCTCTCTCTCTCTGTCTCTCTTAGACACACACTTAGATATTCTCCTCTTTTCCTCGAGTGAATGTGAGGAGGTGTCTGCTCCCCCATATGGCCTGTCAAGTTCCAGCAGTGAGAGTGTGGGTGGTGTGTTGCATTCTAACATAGCGTGGTGTGAAGAAAGGAGAGAAATCATATGTCGAATGGTGGTGAAATAGGCTGTGAAGAAGCATATCCATTTAGGAAATTGCCTTTGAACTTATGATGCACCGTACAGCCGTAAATAATTCAAAGGAAATGTATTTTGCGGAAAATATCAGACTTATAGATCAATTACAATCAAGATCCACAGAGTCCACAGTGTGTGTGTGTTTGTGTGTGTGTGTGTGTGTGTGTTTGTGTGTGTGATGAGTGGGTAAATATAAACTGTAGACTGTAGATAAACGGTAGACTGTAGATGCTTCATTTGCAGTCAGGGATGAGAAAGCTGAAGAACAGGATGAACAATCCTACTGGATCTTTTCTAATCTAGTTTGATTGTTTGTTTTTCTTATAATATATGACTGCGTGCAGCTGCCTGTTGTTTCTCTGATAGGACTCAGTGCTGCAAAAACAAAAAAACAGCACGAATCATGTGAGTGTGAGGCCTATTCAATACAAAAACACTACATTACAGTTAACGATTTAAGGTTTTAAATGTTTAAATATACATAATATCCAGGAAGTTTGGCAGCTGTCAATTCAGCAATATTTGTCTTTCATAATGGAAAACTGTATATTTTTAGGTTTTTGACTGTCTGTCAGACAAAACAAGCAACCTGGCTAAGAAATTAATCGATTTTATAGTCACATGTTGTTTCATTCTAGTTTCTCAAATAAACATATGTTTTGGGTTTTTTTTTTTTTTTTAGTTTTGTGGGTTAATTTGCTCTTAAGTTTTGATTTGTCAGTTACAGCTTGATTTTGGTCAAACAGTGTGAATCCACAGGTAAAAAAAAAAAAGCATGCTTGCTTAATGCACCTTTAAATCAAGTCTATTTGTTTTTCATCCATGTGAAGAGGAGTCTGGGGTTTCTATTGGTGAAACGATTATCTGTTAACGCCCAGCGGACACGTTGTTCTTGGTCCAAATTATAGCAGCATGCTGCGCCTCTACCTGCATCCAAGAAAAACAAACCTCTGTCTGTTATCTGTGTTGCACAGCAAACAGGATGATGGTTGTGTTGGTGGTGATAGTGTTGTAGGATGGCACATTAATGACAGAACAACCACATTGACTGTATGCAACAGAAAATAGAATAATGATGATGATGTGGGTGGGAGAAGCTGCCATGCTGGCAGATATCTTAGCTTTCTATTGACCAAAAAAAAAAAAGCATTATTCTATTCTGTTCTATTCTTTTCTATTTATTTGCTCAATGTGACCACACCCTTGGCACAGATTCAGCTGTTATCAGCTAAAAAAAAAGGATAAGAGCATTATCTTATCATTGAGAAATATTGCATCAGGCCAGTAGATACTGGCAGATAAAAGTATGAATCCACTTCACGCATGGGGGGGAGTCTTCATCCGCGAGCGATGGCGTTACCCATCGACCTCCTAAGGTTTACTGTGGAGTTCAGCCAGATTATGAATAATGGAGAAAGGTCAGGATAGATTTTTAATGGATTTATACACCACATGGCCGCTTCTGCATCAACAGGGATTTTAGAGCAATCATTTCTATTACAAAGGGCAGGGTATGTTCTTGCCTGAACTGTTGCTTCAACTGCTGCTGCTGTGTTGAACCTACAATTAAAGTGTCATCGAATGTTAACACAGGCTATACTCTGCATGCCAGGGTTAATCCCACTAATCTGTTTCATCTATGTGCAATGTCACGACCTCATTTTAAGCATCGGTAAAGACCATATAATATATTCCATCGGAAGCTGTTTCGTTCAATAAATAATCTGTTGAGTGACTATTTTGGTGTTTAAGAAATAGTTCAAATGCATATACGAAGACAGTTTAAATTTCCTCCATTTTTGTTCCACAAAAGAGCAAAATCTCTGCAGTTATTAGCGACTCGAGTCTTCATTTTATGTCTAAAGTTGAGTCTCTACATGCACCCACCAAACACTCATTGCTTCAACTACGATTTGAGGAGCTTTACAGTAATCCCTCCTCTTAATAAGCCGTTTCATGTGCATCACTTTTCAAAAAGGGGGTCAGGGTGGGTCTTAATCAGTCATTCCACGTCTGTTGCTGCCCCAAAAGGCGGGTCGCCCTGACTTTAAATGCGTCCTTTTAATGTATCGCAGTGTGTGATGTAGGAGATGTAATTTACCAAGAGTGTCAGCAGCAACCAAGGCTGAGAATCGTGTCCCCCAGCTGACACCAAGTAAACAGTCACTTAGCTTGCGTGTCCCTGTCCACCCCTATAACGCTGATGGAGACTAATGATCACACGCATGTGTAATTGCTCTGACGTCTCTCTGTGACAGATCATATGGAGAGCAGTAAATTGGGAATGGCTTTAACACTGGCCTCTGACTAGAAATAGAAGCAGGAAATTAGAAATATTCATCCATTATGGATTGTTTGGATGGTTTCTGTTTTTTCAGGCGTAGATCTGACTTTTTAATGGCAAGTGTTTATTTTTGAGCTTGTGGAGAAGACATGCAGATACAGGCATATGCATCATGGACCACACACACCTACAGACAGCGGCATTTGCCAGACAATACCATTTTTAAACACAGATATCCTTTGCACTTAATTTGCATAATTCTAATTAAATGCTCGCTCAGAAGCATCCAATCAGGGTGACAAGTAGAAAGTAGGAGGAAACAAATCCTTTTATATGTTAATCTGTTTTACTACGACATTGTCTAGCCTGCCAGGGAAATGAATATTTCACACCTCCAACTGCACATAGGCGTCCTTATTTGCATCAGTAGATGCAGAAATAATTATATTACTTCCATCATTTTAGATTAGCTCTGCTTTTGGCTGCTATTAAGCATTTTTCACACTGCAGCTGTATTTTGATTCTGTACAAGTGTTCGTCCGTGCAAACACTGATAACATTTCATAATTCCTTGTTGTGAAAACTGACCAGAACATTTCAGTTTGTTCCAGTTTTTTTTTATATTATATTTTGTTTAGATCAGCTATTGAAAGGCTTAAATTGCACACTTGACCACCTCAGAGCCATTTGCAGTGTCAGAAAATGCAATTCATAAAGTAGTTTGCCACCTGCGTATTTAAAATGAGGAAGAGCTTTTTTTAAAAAAAATTCTTCTGCATCTGGCAGTAAACAGCTTGAAACATTCAGAAAGTAGATGAAAGCTAATGGATTTCTCTTACTGACTCCAGTGCAGTGACAGTCAGCACAGGTTTGCTGCCAGGAGGGATGCTGATTGATTCCTGAGGCTGATTCAAAAACAAAATGCCCAACAACTGAATTCTATTACATTTTCACCTCATTAACACCAGAGGAAAGCTCAGTATGAAACCTATTTCAATATAGTCAGTTTTATTTTTATACAATTTTAGATACTGATGGGCTGGGCTTAATGTCCAAAAAAAAAAAAATTAAAAATCACAATGTAGAAAATGTAAATAGATAAAACAAATAAGGTAAAATAAACAAGTTGATGTTAAATGCAATTGCATTGTGGTGAGTTTCATCAGACAAAACATTTCAGTTACTCATTTTGTTTGTTTAACTGATTATTGATTTGGACATCAATAACAATAACACCATAATACGCCTAATTACTCTTCATGTAAGTATATGAGAAAACATTTAAGTTGATTTGGACAAAATGAATCTAATATCATAACATTACTCAATGGAAATGAATTATCAGCCAGCCTTAATTCAATAGGCCTTTATGGAAACATGTCTATCATAATGAAGTCCTGTATATTAAGTTACTCGCATGACATGACAAAAATTTCACCATCTGCATAACAGGAGGTGATATCTTGGGGGATTACATGAAGATTTTGTGTAAGCTGAGACAAGTCTGCAGTGGCTTAAGTGAGGTTTATTCTATCATTTTTGCAGGACATTTGTAATTTAATGTGGAGAGAACTTGTGGAAAGTTTATATACATATTAATTTAGCCATTATTTAATTAAAAAATCTAACTAGAAATTCATATTTACAATAAGCCTGGAAGACATTGTGATATGTCACCAGAGGAAAAGCACAGGTGTGAATACTAAAATTACCTTTAGATGGTCATAGAAGTACCATATATAGAGAAATACTGTAACATGCCTGCAGCCACACAAGAAGAACAAAAATAGATATATAAAAAAACATGAGAAATCATGCTCATGTGCTACAGCTTTACGTCACTGACTTTATGTCTTATATTTATCCAAACCAAGCAGCACATTGTCCGTGGAAACAAGGTAGTTTTTAACAGTGTCACATCCTGAATCATTCATCACGTAACTCAACAGGAACACCTTGCCTTGAGGAGCCATTGACCTCAGTCAGCTGCATCTTACCATTTATTATGACAACACACACTCAGGTACACACTCCAGCACACTCTCCATCTTTCTCGCTGTCTAACCCTAACCCTGTCTCACATATATATAAACCACATACTCACAATCTTCCGTTATTGCTCTGACACGCACACACACACACACTGACCAGCGTTTGTCCTCCCTCCAGGTGACGATTCTGATCATCTTGGCCCTGGCCTTCCTCGCCTGCATCGTGTTCCTGGTGGTTTATAAAGCCTTCACCTACGACCACGCCTGCCCAGATGGATTCATTTATAAGGTAAGACCAGTAAGTAGCCTGTATTTCATTTTACAGCATTATAACACAAGTAAGCAGGGTCAAGAGATAGTCAGGTGGTTAACAGGGTAGCTGGACTGCAGCGAGTAGGTTCACCTTTCCAGAGTAGGAGGTAAGTAGGGCTGCAACATCATTTTCTTTATTTATGACTTTGTTGTAGAGCTGCAACGGTTAGTCAATTAATAAATTAGTCGATTGACAGAAAATCAATATGCAGCTATTTTGATAATTGATTAATCGTCAATCGTGCCAAAATTTTGCTGTTTTTGGCTTCTCAAATGTGATGATTTAATGTTTTTGTTTGTCACACATGACAGTAAACTGGGTTCTGGACTATTGGTTTGACCAAACAAGGCATTTGAAGATTTCACCTTTGACTCTGGGAAATTGTAAAGGTCATTTTAATCGGAATAATTGAGAGAATAATGAAAAGAAGTTAGTTGCAGCCCCACTTTGATGATTATATTTTTGATTTGGTTAGTCTATAAAATGTCAAAAAGTTGTGAAAAATATCCACCACAATTTCAAACAGCCCAAGGTGACATCATGAGATTGCTTGTTTTGCCCGACCAACAGTCCAAAACATCAAAATACCGCATTTACTCCCATTTAAAACAGGAGAAAAGCAGCAAATCCTCACATTTGAGGAGCTCAAATCTGTCAAAGTTTGTCACTTCCACTTGAAAAACAGTTAATCAATTAAAATTGTCAGTGTTTAATTTTCTGTCATTTGTTGTAGCACTATAGTTAGTCTACTTTTGCCTTGCCAGAGTGTCCTCGTGCAAGGCAGTGAATCCTCTCTGTCCTTCACTATCTCCCTCTCTTCTATCTAAATAAAGAATTAAAGGTCAGTGCACCGCCCAGTCTGCTATGGGAGATGAAAAAATAAAATACTCCCGCCCTAGTTTTATTAATTTCTGAGGTCATGTTACAGGAAGAGGCTAATGAGGCGTATCAGATGGGCAATCATCAATCAATGATTTCAGTGATTTTGTTATGACGAGTGTAATCAGGTGTAATTATGTAGGTTTTTTCCTTCACACAGCAGCCAAAGAAAGAGAGTTCATTGAAGCTGCTCTCATATGTCATTAGCTGTGTCGACTATTAGATAGAAATTAAATATATTAGACCTACTGCCTATTTTACAATAATTACTACATGATGATCAGTAACTCCCAATCCATATGGCTGAGGTCATAAAAGAAAATGGCTCCCACAGCTATTTTATTAACAATCTGCTGTCCAGATTCACTGTATTACTGTTGAATCTTTTAAGTTTTACAGTATATGGATACAGACAGCCTCTCCTCTTCTGGCAGTGCTCCTCTGCCCTGGTACTTACAGATTTCCACTGCACTGCACTTATAACATAAGTTTCACAGTACTTTGCAAGAGGTCACCTTTGAAGTCTGTGTCTCTGGACAAATCTGGTCTTTAAGGTGGAATAAATCTAGTTTTAGGCCCACAACCTCTGCAGGGGCTCTGACTGCAGTCTGCAGAGGTATTATTAGCAGTGTCACATGCACATTCACCAGGTGCAGAAGTGCAGATAGAAAAAATGTGCACACGCGCACGCACGCTCACTCGTGTAATATGGTACACACACTACACAACTGCACACAAAGTTGTAAATGTGTACACACTCAAGCGTATTCTAATACAAATGAACTCCATTACTGTATAATGGTCTGTGAGTCCCCCTCTGTATAAAGTCTGAAGCACATTTAAATGAAAATGCATATATATTTTCTTACAGGGAGCTGCACTAATGTAAATGACTTCTTTTTTCATCTTCTTATTACCTCTAATAAAATCTAGAATGTATAAAAACACAGATTTTTTTTTATTTTATGGGGAAGCAAATTTGACCTTGACAAAAAACACGGTGTCCTTTTTATCAAAGCTTTTCAAGGTCTATCATCTGAATTCTTTGTGACACGTTTTTGTTCATCATATTCTTGTATTCTCTCCTTTTCTGCAGAAAAAAAAGCCATTCAGCTGCTACATATGGTATTTCAATAGTAGTTTAGTGTGTCAGTGGTATGTCATTGATGTAGAAAATGAGTTTGAGTTTGTTCTCCAGTGTCCCTTTTACTGGAAAGTATGCAATATATTGTTTGGTAAGATAAAAATATGTGGTTGATGCTCAAAGACTAAGTTGGCTGTTCTCATAAAACAGTGAAGTTAGTCAGTCACTTGGAGGAAGCCTGGGAGATGAGAGAAAACACCTTTTATCAGGATAAACGTCAGGCTTGTTCTTTTACGCTATCATTTGGAGCACAGTTTATTTGAAAATTTTTGCATAAATGTGTCCTAAAATTATGCAGATGTGCATATAATGTTATGATCTTTGTATTTTGTTTGTGTTACCAGAAGATGTCTCTCTATACTTTTGATGTTTGACACAGTGGTATGTAAAGCCCTGAGGAATGGGCCAAATGTTTGGCATGACAGAAAGAAAAAAGAACTGACTAACTAATTTCAACAACCAATATAGAGTTTTTTAAAAATTGCAAATTAGCTTCGCTGATCTGTAGCGCAAACCCAGAAAAGGTTTGTATTTACTTGTTTAATTGTTGCTTGCAATGACAAATAGCGTAACAAGCAAAAGGCCAAGGGAAAATTCATGTTTGACATGTTTGCCTTTGGCTTAAAAAAACAAACACTTTGAAATAAGTATTAATATCACTGGTGCAACAGAGCTGTCAACCTTCTAGATGCTTAAACATCAAAAACAATTTGAATAAGTAGCAAAACAAATTAAACGTTTTTAAAATTCTTGAGTTTTCAAGTTGTAAGTGCCCCAATTTTTATGATATCTTAATTATATAATTAGCAGTTCATCGATCTAGCATGTTAGCTGGTTAATGCTCTCTGCCTGACGTATTCTGCACCATGTTCTCTCTGTCAAAGATGACTTTGTGCAAGAGGAGATGCCACTCTGTATCATATTTGATTGAACTGTGAGGGAAAAGTCTTTTTCTACACAAACAATCACAATATAGTCAGTTTGTCATTGTTATCATTACTGGCCACTACCGTAACGTCACCCTTGAATGTCATGATGATATTTAAATATTACTGAATAATGTCCGGTATACCACTAATGTAATATCTAAATAAATAACTCAATTGGTCAATTTTCTATAGAAAATTTGGCAATTTTACTTAGAAAAACCTTGACAGCAAACAAATGCATTATTTTGTCATGTAGAAAAAAGATAAGGTGGTGATTATGCACAGTACATTGATAAATATTCTAAACCTCCCCTTCCTCCATCTATTTCTCCCTTACAGCACAAGCGGTGTATCCCAGCCTCTCTGGAGGCCTACTACGCTGCCCAGGATGCCAACTCGCGGGGCCGTTTCTACACAGTGATCAGCCACTACAGCATGGCCAAGCAGACCACCTCGCACTCTGTCTCCCCCTGGCTGCCTGGAGGGGCAGCGGGGCAGCAGCACGATGCTAAACCCCCAAGCGGCGAGGGGCACTGAGTTAGCTGAGCAGTTAAAAGTTGTTGTAAACACTTACAGACACATGCAGATGCAGACATGAAGAAATACAGAAACAGGCAGATATAGACGCGTACGCACACACACACACACACACATACACACAAACATGTAGGTAAATATGTAGAGATATAGACAAAAGAGACGCACATGAACAGCTACATATATAATGCCAATATAGAGCGAAAACATGCATGCAGACATAAAAACACACACACGCACATGCTAGATCATATTCTGATTTACCTGGCCTCACTCTTTTATCGAGGGGCGTTTCTCATTGACCCTTTCTCTCTTTGGATTATCATCGTCTGCTGATACACACTCACATATACACACACAAACACAGTCTGCTCTCTCGTTACCATTTAAACCCATCCTCTAATTTGTTATTTATTGACTGTCATGATATATTTATTTTTTACTGTAATGTATGGATGTTTTGTATGTGATTATCAGACAACTCTTTGTACAAAGGCACGAGTCAATGCTGAATTTCACGCTTCCTCTTTGTGAGATTCTCTTTTGAGTTCGGAGTAAAATTTTTTTTCAAGTGTGTATACTGTAGTTACTGTATATTCATTCACAACCCCTGTCATTTTTTTTGCCTTTCTTGTCCAAACTGCGTAACCTCAGGCACGTCTGTCAAACACCACACACACACACACACACACACACACACACACAGATCGCTTTATTTTTCAACCTAAAATATGTTAGTATGGTCTTGTATTGCTGTAACGCATTTTTAAACACAAAATTTCAGCTGTACTGTCTGAGGAAGGTTTGACGTCCACATCCACAACACACCTTGAATTGACTGAATGAATTTTTCCATCATGGCTGTTTGATAGCTCATATACAGTGACATTTTCAATGTGCTGTGTTATACATTTGAAATCCAACATTCCCCAGTGACCCAAGCTGTACATAGAACTGTGCGTTCATGCTAGTTTTTTGTGTGTATGCATTGTAGTAGCTTTATTTAGGAGGTTTTTCTTTTTTTTTTTTTACAGACCTACAATGTCTTCATGGGAGTTACTTTCTACATTGCTTTAGCTGCCAGTCTAGTAGCTCCATTATATATACAATGGTGGCCTGTCTGAGCAATTAAAAAACAAAAGGATGTAGATGGAAAAGGAAACACCGTGCATATCACCATCTCTTGCCAAAACTTATTTTCCACTGTGTTTTGTTAGGTTTATCAATGGGCTTCGACTGCAGCAGAGTTTTATTCCCGTATTGTTTTTTGTTTTTTTTTAATTTTGTAATGTTGGATCTGTTGTCAAGAGCGCTTTTATGAGATATTGTGATGTTGTTAGTTGATATGTAGCGATACCTGGTGTAATTTATCAGTGTGCATCCCTGTCCCTCTTCTCTTGGTTTGAATTCAAAAATAAAACAAGCTGTGACCTGTGTTGAGTGTCTCTGTCAGTCCCATTTACTGCTGTGTCTCCTTAGCGCTCGCACAGCGCCTAATGCAGCCCAGAGGCAGTACAGTGTGAACGACAGTGACAGCTTTTCATATGGCATGTTATATCATACTCCTACTCAAAGTTATACTACATTAGATACATATTCTGCTGTTCATACATGGAACTTTCCAGAGCTGCAGAGAGCAGATTTGTAGGCTATAATGATGAGCACCACCTTGACAGAAAAAACAAAAAACAAAAGAATACCTGTGTGTGTAACGGCTACTGGATATATAATTCATCTTACTGAGTCCTCTGTGAATGGCAGCACTAACAACATTGTCCTCAGTGAGTGACTTGAATAGCTGGCTTTCCTAATTAGAGGCTTGTATTCTAATGAATCTGTCCGCTGTTTGTGTGTGTCTCCTCACAACAGAGGAGTGAGACACCCGCTGAATGCAACAGCTTTCAGAGAGAGAGAGAGAGAGAGAGAGAGAGAGAGAGAGAGAGAGAGAGAGAGAAGAAAACACACAACTGTATGTGAGGAGACAAAGACAAATATACACTGTAAACACATGTAGATTCGATATTTAAAATGTCCAGAGAGTTAACATAATGGTACATAAATTTACCATCTCCCATGAATGATTCAGGTAAAAGCCAATCAGTAAAAGAAGACACAACATCCCTCCATGTTAAGCAGAATCAAACAGATGGTGTAGCTGAAATTTGAGGGTTTCACCTTGTCTTGAAAATAAAACACCATCAGTGTTACTGAAATGCCTGAAGATAAGAAATAATGACCAGTTTGCAACATAAGATTTAAATAAAAGGAAAATCAGTGTAATTCAGTGTTTACTAGACAAGTAGCAGCACTCATTTAAACACTTCATCATTGTGGGGTATAGCTACAACCCTCAGCCAACTAGTACACACAATTAGTAATAGTTTGTTGCCATCTAGAGTGAAAAAAGTGATGATCTAATCCTAAAACTAAATATTTTCACATTTACACGGAGGAGACATATTTACTCTACAATATTTGACCACTCCAATCTTTATTCTTTGCTCTTGGCCATGTTTTTCCTTAAAAATATAATATAATATAATATAATATAATATAATATAATATAATATAATATAATATAATATAATATAATATAATATAATATAATATTATATTATATTATATTATATTATATTATATTATATTATATTATATTATATTATATCATATCATATATAAACAGTACAGTATGGCAAAATCTCTGATGGTAGACACATTTATATCTTCTGGTGGTATGTACTGTAATATAGCCCAACTCCACTTGCTGCTCATTCAAAGATACTTCAAAGACATTCAATAAGGATATCCCACTGGGTCTTTGATAGAATTGAAAATGGTATAGTCCATCCATCCATTAGCTATACCCGCTTATCCTTTTAGAGGGTTGCAGGGGGAGTTGGAGCCAATCCCTGCTCACATTTGGTGAGAGTCGGGGGACACCCTGGACAGGTTGCCAGGCAGTCACAGGGCTGTTGGTATTAAAGGATAGGTTCACAATTTTTCAAGTCTGTCTCAAAACAACAGTCAAGTTCCCCAATGAACATTAAAATGGATTTTTCTCTCTGTATCATTCCTCTTGTTCACACTGGACATTAAAAGATCCCTTCCAAATGCACTTACAATGTAAGTGATGGGGGACAAAATCCCATCCCAAGTTCTCGTTTGTCCAAAAATGTATTTAAAAGTTTGTCTGATGATAATATGAGGCCTCTGCAGTACAAGTTAGTTAAACCCAGCGGATATCTTCTTCAGCTGTGGTGGAAGGATTGTAACAAAAAGAGGGAATTTGGCACTAAAAAAGACTAACTCTGAAAGATATCTACTTGATTTGACTAATTTGGATGGCTGAAGCTTCATGTTACCTTCAGATAAACCTTACACTTTTGAATGGAAGGAGCATTTCGTCACCTGTTACTGTACATTGTAAGCTCGTTAGGAAGGGATCTCTTAATGGTCAGTATGAACAGGAGGAATGATTACACCAAGAAAAACCTGTTTCAGTGTTTGGGCACCTGGCCATTGTTTTAAGACAGACTTGAAAAGTGAAGCTATCCTTCAATACAGAACAAATTGTGAGCACAGCATAGCCTGAAAATGACGATTCAATGTCAGTGTCAAAAACAGTTTTATGGACAATAAAACCTTCAGGAAGCAGCAATAAGTTGGACTGCCAACATATGGTACTGAATGGTTGCTAAAATGTTGCAAAAAAACAAAAAAAACTCTTTTTCAGTTACAACAGATACTTAAATGTTGCAAAATGAACATGAAAGACAGTTCTCCTGATGCTAGCCATTTTCTTTACTCCCACATAGATTATACAAAGAGTCAGTACAAATGGGACAGATGGTTGCTTATGTGGTGCTTACACAATGCTAGCATGATGCCAATGTGTGAATGTGAATTAGGGGGTCAGGTGGAAAGAAGCAGCTGGTTATGAGCAGGAGAAGGTACCTGGACGTCTGTTTCCTACAAAGGCCAACAAAGGTCGGCAACAACAACAACAAAAAAAAAACGGGATACACCTTCGACATCAGCAATGAGTAACAGGCAAGAAATAAGTTAAAATTATATGTGGAAAAGACTCACTCCCTTTTGACACTATTATAAGACGATGTAACATGTAGGATTTTTGAAGCTCACTGATTTTAGCAGAACTGCTTAATGATCCATCCAAGATCCATTTCTTCTCTTCACACTGCGGAAGCGTACAATCCTCACCAAGCTTATTAGACCATTAATTTAAAAGACCTTATGGCCCTGATAACTTACTCGGGACAATTGGCAATCAGAACTGTGGCTTAATCCTCTCTGCGGTTCTCTAATTATAACAGCAAATAGCTTCCAGCGGTATAATTCATGCTAAATTCCTTCCAGTGCAGGATATTAGATATTGATGTGAAGAAGGACTGATTGTTGCAGACAGGTCATTGGTGTTTTCTCAAAGTAGAGAGGGATGTTGGAGGAAGGAAGGGAAAAGGTAGGAAAAGAGAAAGAAGAAAGAGAAGAAAGGCTCAGTGTTGATTGGCACAGAGGGAAATTAAGCCTGACATCTGGAAATGAACAGCCATATATGTCCGTCCTGTTGTCTCCCCACACAGGAAGAGATAGCCTCAAACTTCCCTGATTACTGGGAGGTACTGGGTTGTATCCACTACAGAATGATAACAGCTGCCTCTCTGTTTCGCTCATATTTGTTTTTCTGTCTTGTATCAGTCTTTCTCCCAGTCCTCATGTGCGTTTTTCTCTTTGTTCACATTTTGTCTTCTTTGTTTCATAATTCAAGCTCTGTCTATGCTTGTCTGTCTCTTCCTTTCTTTCACACTCCTTATTTCAACACACCCTTCATTGCTGTCATTTCCCATCTCCCTCAACTCTCTGCTACTTTTTGCTTCGTTGAAGGCTCCATCTGTGATCCAAACATAAACAAAACAGTCGGCATGAAAAATCAATTCAGAACGGGCAGCATTATTTTGATTTTTTGAATCGGTGGAAACAAGTCTTAAAACCAAGGCTAACAAATGCATCAGCTACTGTAAATGTACATATTTTAATGAATAATGAAGATTTGCTCACATTTGAAACAACTGCAGTTACAAGTACAGTCATATACAAGATAACTAACAGAACACAGAACAAGCTTGGGCTGAGACATAAGCACTAGAGAAAACACCACTGTTTGCAATCCTGTTTGGATCTTGAATCATTGTCCACATCTGTGATTTGTTCAGCGATGCAAAGAGATCTCGTGTCGTACTCATTGATGGTTACACCCAGTTGGAGAAACAACGGAGCAATCAGAGGCTGTGGGCAGTATTAAGAATGGGGACATCATTTTCCTACATATTTTGCTAGCTAGCTACCTTTTAAATAAAACTAAAACTAAAACTGCTTCTGTGTTGAAGAAAATTGTGAGGACAGATACAACACTTGCTACTAATGGTTGGGAAAAAGAACAAAACAAAACAACCTCCACATTCAAACAGAAATAATCTAACATCAACATGATGCCAGTTTGAAAGAATGAAGGTGTATTGTGGTGTACCCCATGGTTCCATTTTAGGGCCTCTTTCATTTGATATTTAGGGTCTGTTTTTTGAAAATACAACATCCCTTATCATTGCTGACACACAAAACTGGGTGCAGCTTTCCCTCAGGCCAGCAGGTCACTAGCTTTACTGTAGCTAATGTGATTTGAGAAGTCTTCTCTTTCTTCCTAATGTTAGTTGGTTTGGACATTCAGATTCATGCAAATATCCAACTTTTGAAATAAAATTTCTGACACACAGATAACTCCAACTCCAAGCTCTTTATCCTCAATGGTACTTTAGTCTGATACTAGTTCATTAATTTGGACCTTTGTCATAGGTGTCTAGTTAACCTGTCCAGTTTCTAAAAGTTAATCCACACCTGCCAGCCAATCAGAACTGAGAATTCTAAGTAACTACATTTGTAATTGTTTTTAAGATACTAAATACCCCTCTCTGTCAAGTCTTTCCTATCGCCACTTCCAGTCCAACCTTTTTTTTTTCCAACTGTTCCTCAATTAGGAAGTAGAACAACACGATTGCTTTATTTTTGTCTATAAAACTTTGGTCATCGTTTCCTGTTTTTAATAAGCTCTATGAATGAATTGACATGACTTGAAATCTGACCAAAACTAATCTGAAAATGAAATTAAGTGAAATTTTAAGGCAAAAGGAACAGCCAGGCCTTATGTCTTTCCTCTGACTCCCTGTCCCCTTTTCTGTCTCTATTTTCCAGCACACCTACACACAGACACGCACATGTCAACACTCAAACATACACACATATGGCCATCTGTGTAATGTGTGTTCTAAACCTCCATCTCTCGTTTCAGTCATCTCCCCTGCTGTCAGAGAAAGGCTGCTTCTCAGCAGTTGGTCCTCAGAGGTGTGGAGGAGGAAAACAGAAGGAAGACAAGGAGAAAAATAGCAGAGGTGGGGGGCAGACCCAGGGGGAATTACAAGAGGTGGGGAGGAGAGTCAGGTACAATGGTGGGGAAGCAGTTATCAGGAGTTATATCAAAGCTTATAGGCAGACCTGAACATTGGCAGATGCTGATAGTTTTGTATTCAGTCTTACAGTTTGATTAGTTCGTTTTTGTGCAGTTTTCCTGTCAATGTACAGACATGATAAAAAAATTTGATCCGAGCGATCTTGGGCACACTTTTTTCTTGGTAACATCAGACGTGTTTTTACATATAAAGTAGTGCCATATACTAAAACTACAAAGTGACACAACCTACCAAATGTCCTCTCTTTCTTTATTAAATGCTCTCTCAATTTGATGTTTAAATTTTAACACCAAACACCATAAAACATAATGTTCTGAATTATAACACTGTAATACAAATCAGCTTTGATTTTAATCAAGTGTACCTCACTGTTGAAAATCAGAACTTCTGCTACATCTATTGAGACATTTTGTGCATACAGAATCATTGTTTGTGGAATAATTTGCACTGTTCATCCTCTGTTAGACTTCAGTTTTTCCCAACTGGTCAGATACATTTCTTGAAATTTAAACAGTCTGAAACAACAACTACAAAGCTTGCTAATTGGCAGCTAGCTTGCTCAGAGAACTTTCTTTCCCTTCCTCAATAATTCTTTATTGAAGGAAATGGCATACAATCTTGAGAAAGTGCCAAGGGGGAGCAAACAGTCCAACAGTCCCAGGCTACAGAGAAAATGAAAAAAAGCTTGTAAAACTGTTGTGACTGACTTGCACTAGCTTTTCCTGACTTGCTAGTGTGCAGCTCGCCAGCCACATATTTCACCAAGTACCTGCGAGTAGTCTCTATGTCACCAAGCTTCTAGCATCACCTATTAGTATATAAATACTATAAGAAGGGAAACATTCACATGATATTTCATGCACATACAACAACTTTCAGTGTCAATTAAGGTGTTTTTCTTGATGGACAGACTGACTCTTGTGATCACAACTGATGGTAACGATAAGCTTTCAGCTACAGATGGTCTCTCACATTCCACTGGTGTCCTTGTCTGCCAGATGGACTACTGATGATGTTTGTGAGCAGTATGTTTTGAACAGTCAGCCACAATATACTCAAGAAATTATACAATACTCAAGAGGATGATGCATGAAATATTTAACACAATCCACATTTTGGATTAAAAATGTAGGGGTCCTCTACACTAACATTACAGGTGATGTATTAGTGTGTGTATATGTGTGTCTTTGTGTGTGTGTGTGCTTATGTTAATAATGTATCTGACATTTTAAAAGACTTTAAAATGCCAAAAGGAACTATTTAGTTAAGCCTTGTAAAATGGTGTTTCAGGTGTTTCATTTTAATTCATTACAAGACTCACTGGGCTTTCCAAATGTTCTCTTTTCTCCCCCTGTTTGTGTATGTGTGTGTGTGTGTGTGTGTGTGTGTGTTAATGCATCAGACCAAGAGCTGAATGTAGGCTAAATAATCTACAGTAAAGCAACAAGCTGCAGTGACGATAGTTGGTATATCTGTAGTGAATGTAAATGTACTCTCCCATAACAACAGTGTAATTTCACAACTTAAATCAACAAATAAATTCAAATGTTAATGCTTCTAAATGTGTGTGTCCCTGTGAGTGTGTTTGTACTTGTCTGGCCTAGTTTCTCCCCACCATTTAGGAGGATGTCAGTTAATCCATGAACTCTTACTGCTGCTGGAGTGCTCCCACTGAGATTGCTACATATAATATTAAAAATACTTAGGACAGTTCAATTATTTAGAAAAAATGTCTGGGTTAGGGATGTAAGTCTTGTCGCTCTCTCAGGGAGTGGCTACAGAGGTAACATAACAATATGGCTATCTGCAGTATTTGCAGCCCGTCTTCAATATTTATTATTGCACAAAACAGAAAATATGGCTCAGTGGTATACTGACCCAGGGTTTTTAATATTTATATTATTGCAGGAAAGAAAACTTATTAGGTCATAGGTCCAAATATACATTTTTCATGTCTACTCTTAACTACCTTAAAAGACCAGTGTGAAGAATTTAGTAGCATCTAGCGGTAAGGTTGTAGATTGCAACCCACTGAATACCCCTCCCCTCCCAAGCATGTAGGAGAACCTGCGGTGGCCATGAAACTTGCAAAAAACATGAAAGGTCCTCTCTAGAGCCAGTGTTTGGTTTGTCCATTCTGGGCTACAGTAGGACCATGGCGGTGCAACATGGGGGTCTCTGTGGAAGAGGACCTGCTCCCTATGTAGATATAAAGGGCTCATTCTAAGGTAACGAAAACACAACAACTTTTTTCAGGTGATTATTCACTGATTAAAACATACTTAACATATGAATATTATATTAAATTTCTTCCAAAAGATCCCTCTAAATCTTCCACACTGGTCCCTTAAAACTCACTGAATGAAAGCAGACATTTGGGTATGCTCCTAAGCAGATAAGCATATACTCACTTAGACATTCATGCACATTCATTCTAGATCATAAACACACAAACACATACACACATACACACACACACGCAAGCCCAGACACACACACACACACGTGCGATTTGATTCAGACATTCAGGCGGTCAAACACACACACACACACACACCACAGACAGAGAGAGAGACAGAGAGACAGAGAGAGAGAACACACACACACATAGAACCACATTCTGATCTTTGTGTAGCCTGTGGAGCTTATTTATGACACAGCACTCTGCTCGCCAGTCCCAGTGAAACTGGGGCATTGGGATAATCTCCGGTCAGATGTCAGTCATATTTAGGAACGGATGCCAAGACACTGTGTGCTACAGACAGCAAACTGTGCTCTGACTGAGCAGGGATTACTAAGAGATGATGTTAAATACCAGCCTGGATCTATTTCATGTGCACTTGCTGGCTACAAGTGTGTTAATTTTATGACTCATGTGATTCAGTTTCCTCTGCAGGAGGCTGGACCTGCCAACATGGGCACGATAGTTGTAGTTTAATTGTAGTCATGACACCAAAGCTCTTTGCTGCAGTGATCGGCCCATAGCACTCTGATCCCGCAAATTATGATTTAAGGAAACTATCTCGGAGGATAGCTATGTCAGGCCTATTGATCAAATTTTAATTTTAGGTTGACTATGATGATGATGTTTATGGTAGACAGAGAAAACAGGTCTTTTTAAATGCAGGATAGGATGATGGAAACTGTGTGAGAGATTAAGGTTGGTCTTCACAGTGCAATGAACAGCAGATGTAATGCCCAGAAAAACCAGCAACTCCATTTAACAATGACTGACACATGAGACTGAAATATTTAAAGCAACTGGGATTTGAGCTGCAAATAAGGGTTATTCTCTGTCGATGATTTACACTATGAAATGTCAGAAAATGGTGAAAAATGCACATCACTCTTTTTCAGAGCCCTAAAGTGTTGCTTTTTTTGTTCAACTCACAATCAATATATTCAATTTACAATGATATAAACCAGAGAAAAGCGGAAATTTCTGACAATTGACCATTTTAACCACAAAGCTGTTTTCCTGAGATTTTAATAAAGTTACATTGTCAAGTGACTACATCATGACTCTTGCTTCGGTTCTTGGCTTGATGCTCATTAAAATCAGATAGAGCAGTATTCAGTCTGACAACTTCCCTCACCTATCCTCTGTTCTTTATTCTTCTCTTTTTCCTTTCGCTTTTCTCTCTGATTATCCTTCATTCACTCGCATATCTGTCTCATCACACCATCACCTGGTCATAAAACCAGGTCATAAATCATAGAAAAAGAGAGACAAAGACAAATATGTGTTATCTCTTCCCTGTTGATTTGCTGCTGAACTTCAATAACAGATATTCTATTTGTCTGTTAAAAAAGAAACTCTCTTCCTCCATAAATACTGTGGCGATATTCCCCACTTATCATTTCTCCTACCATTGCAGAAAACAGAAATTAATTCAATGGAAAGCAGATGCCAGAAGGAATTCAGAGAATAAAACATGTGGAGCAAAAGAGGACAAAAAGAAAAAAAACAGGGTGAGTCAAAGAAATACAAAGTTTCCTCAGAGGAGAAGAGATAATTACAGAATGAGAAGGCTGTTACGCCCCGGTCTAGAGAAGAGAGCGCAACATAAGGATAAGAAGCGGAGAATGAAAATGAATGCAAAAGTGAGCAATTTATCGCTACATGCTGTGAGCGTTATTTACAGTCGGTGAAGCTGGACTTCAGGGTGAACCGAAGGCCAAAACAATAAACAAAACCAAACTATCTTCTCAACAAGAGTTCCACCTAATCTCTAAGTGAACAAAAGATGCAAACAAAAAGACATTTACTGAACTTCATTCCCTAAACTAAACAAAAACAGGAGAAAACTGTGTACAACCCAGTATTCTGATTGCAGCGTGGCAGGGCGTTTCTGTAGAGCGAAGGGAACGCCCACTGCTTTGATTGGTTTGTGAGATACGATAACGCCCACTTTTTTATCTTCTGTACTTTGCATTCTTTTTCCACTGAAACAACTTTTCTGCAGATGTATTTCAGTGCAAAAGATAAATAAATTATATGAATAATTTTTTTGATTTTCAAACTTGACAAAATTTTAAAATTATTCTTTTCACACCCACTTGGGTCAAAAAAAATCTAGAAATATTGGTGGCTTTCTAATAAAAACCAAATAGAAAAACCCAAGAACTGATGTTTATTTACATGGTACAACTATGTTTAATGTATATACAAGACTGAACTTCATTTAATATTTTCAGTTTAATTACGAAACATGATAAGTGGGGAACATACATTACACACACACACACACACACACACACACACACACACACACACACACATACGCTGGAGCGACTCTCCCAGCTGGTCTGGGAGTACCTTGGGATCTCCTGGGAGGAACTTGAGCAAGTTATCTAGGCTGCTCTGCTTTCCCGTTTTCCAACATGAATCTGATCTGGATTAGCAGCTGGTAAATGGATGGATGGATCTTATTATGTGACTTAATCATGAGGAATATCAACTATTTTACTTCATTAATCACAGACAGTGATATTGTTTGAGGAGGAGTCATAACATTAGCATAGAGACTGGAATTTTAAAATTAAAGCTGCTCAGTTCTCAGTTGCTCAATCTGTTCTTGTTCCACAAGCTAAAAGTTTCAAAGGATCCAGGAAAATATGATGTAAGCAATTTAAATATTTAAAGGACATGAAAAATATAAATATTGCAAATTTCTGTCATTAATACTAACATTGTATGTTGTCATAGTAAGCAGGCATTAATAAAGAACAGACACAATCTCTGTACTTGTGTCTCTGATGTTGTACAAGATACTCTTTACTCCTGTACCAAAGAATTTTGAGCTTACAGTTCAACTGAATCAATGTATGTAAGGATTGTCTTGTTGAGGATGGAAATTGTGTGAGCCTTCAAAATGCTGGGAAAATATTGGCATATTGTTCAAAAATCCAAAAAGCTCCTTCACAAATGAATGCAATTATCTACTTCCTGTATCTACTACTGCAAAGAACCAAATACTCATCTCAAAAACAGTGTACTCATCCCCAATCCTCCACCGCCTGCTTTTTGTATATATGGAAGGGTGGGGTGTCAGTTGTTTCCATCTTCCTGTTTGTATATGATTTAGACTACATTAAATCAAGAGAAAATTGAGATTTGGATCAAAACCTCAGTTATGCTGCTGAAATGGAAAACAAATTTGTCACTGAACGTGCCATTTTTCCATCTTCCATCTTCCACACTGAGATAGACTACAGCTAAACCAAATGTGCTTACAATGCTCATATATTCACGGATTCCATCATAACTTTCACACCAAACTATCAGACAATGCAGTGGAGTGTGTATGTGTGGGGGCAGGGGTGGGAATATTTTTTGTTTAGATTTCCATTAAAAGTGAGGCAAAGGGAGTCTTCGAGGGCATTTCCAGTTACATATTTTTGAGAAGTACGAGTTCTAGGTGATCTTTGTAGAGGCGATGATGGAAAGTCGAAGTAGGAAAAGCTGCTTCACATACTGCAACGCCTGATGTTTGGTCAACCTTGGGCAAAGATGAGAGGAAAGTAAGGGGAGGGAAGACTAATGTTTATGCAGTGCCCAGGCAGGGGCAATAAAGTCTCTTTATGAAGTCTGGGGACTCCAGAGCAGACTTCATTTTGTTGGCTCTCGCTTGCACCTGCACTTGGTTTCCTCATCTAAATTCCTCATCAAATCCCAGCCAAGTATGTCCATCTCACTGAGAAGATTCAAAAATGCCACGATAAGAATGTAAATGATGAAACAGAATTGCCACTGAGATCTTTACTGATTGTTTCACACCTATACCGTTGAGTACATTGTACATTATCAACAACTGTGTCTTGATCTCATCTATTGTCATACTGTGTCCCCTGTTGATACACAATGTTTGCTTTGTCCAGCCAGCGAATGAAAGGTGGTCTGTTAAATGAACAGTTACATGAACAAAAAAAGGGGAATGCAGTAGAAAAGATACTGGATAATATAACCTAGTCATTGCTTAAATAATTTGCACCAATAAGGCCCCCAAGGACACAATTAAACATGTCTTTCATTGACAAACATACTTGGTCAAGATTTTAACACAAAATGATGTCTCTATAAGAAAAAAATACCTCTGGTAGCGTGACATTAAAAATATATTTCACCCTGTCTTGTGTGGCTCTGTGTGGGGGGGTATTTTCCAAAAACTTTGACAAGAGTGTGTATACTCTATCAAGTTGATCTTCATTGAACCAAACACAAGCCAAGCCATCTGCAGCATGCTGCCAAAAAGCTTTCTCTGTCCCTCTGACAAATGCCTGCAAGCATAAATGTACTGCACAATATATTATAGAGACTATGCTATATCATCTTTTGTGATATGACATTTTTGACAGTTCGTTTTAGTGCTGAGAGAGGTGGCTGATTTTAAACAAGTGAGTCAGTGACAAAGGGATAACTGTAAAAGTTACAACAACAAAGGAAAATTGTAACAACTTGTTTAATCAAGTTATAAAATGTCTGATTATCAGCACCAAACCAGAAATATGTTCATCTTCAAAAAATTATCAAGTGTGTAACCAGGTTGTTCTGTGTAATAGCATAGAATTCATTTGAACACAGTTCAAATTCAAAGGTTTTGCTACCAGCATTACATTATTGGCATCCATGGATGTTGAATTGCTTGCTAGCTAACACTTTGCTAAGATCAAGTTAATACAAATTACTTATGTTAATGTAACACTGAGCAATTGTTAGTTTGCTCGATTTGTTTCATCAAAGTCACAAATAATAGTAAAATGAATGTGACAAAAAGTGAGTTAAATCGTATTTATAACCAAATGCATAGCCACTCTTGTCACCATCTTGAATGAACTGGATAATACAGCAGTCGAGACGGGTCTTCTGCAGCAGTCACTAACATTACTGGGCAAAAAAAAAAGGCGGCCAGTAGCTATTGGGTGTTCCTGTTCTACGTAACCCAATGATCTACGTTCTCGTTCAAGTGAAAATGGTGATTCACCCCTACTGCCTCATGCAGAGTGTCAAAGCTATTCACAAAATGTACAAAGAAAACATTAGCATTAAAGCTAAAGCCTTAAACAGTAAACTAACACAATCAAAGGTTATCTAAGCTCACTGGTCTTAACACATGGATTTCACAGAGTTTCACAAAATTTCACATAGGTTGGAGGACGAGGAGGAACGAAGCTCCGCTGCCAACATCGACTGTCCCAGCACTGCCAGATGGGAAATGTTAAAGTATTGTACCAGAGCCTTATAATTATTGTATTTTGAAACACATAAAACAAGAAAAAAAAAAGTTCCACACTGAAACAAAAGCATAGCTGTTCAATAAACTACAGGCTATAATAGTAAACTATAACAACACGAGTTGTAGCCTACATGGAAATTAAATAAATAACTCCATCGGTCTGATTCAGCACTTATTTTCTTTGTTTTTTTTCACATGGATGAAGCAATAAGCTATCTCTTATGCAAGCCCTCTCCAAATGAGTGAGCCAAATGAGCTGGAAAGAGGTCACATGAGAAGATATGCATAAACACAGATGTAGGATCCATATTTTACTATCCTGATCGTGTTGGGAAATGAATTAAAATAAGATAGCCTACACTGATTACAACTACTAATACTGTCACAAAATGATCAAATTATCATACATTATGGGACTTTTTGCATTATTGATCGTACATCATACAGAGGGAAAAATTATTGTACAAAGACAGTAATTATTATACATCTGGCAACGCTGGATGCTTTCAAAGATTCTCACAAAGAAAAGGGAGCTCTCACTCTCCACTGAAAAACAAATTTATACAACACACGAAAAGAAAGCACTGAGGCTGAGAATTTGTAACAATGGTTCCATGAACCGCTCCATACATACGTAAACCTGTTTCATAGTGATGTGACCAAATTGTGATGAAAGGCGACGTGACATTCATGTGGAATAGTATTTCTGGCCACCTTGCAAATGTGCATAAGTCCAATATTTACTCTCCTTTTAGCTCTGTTTTTGATCTCTACCAACTTCAGAGGGACCATCTGGTCAGAAACCTGTGGAGTTTCTAATCTCTGGTAACGCTATGGAGTAATGTTTTACAAATGGGTCCCTGTTTTGTTTGTCTTGTGTACATGCATAAGGATGCAATACACAGTCCTGCCAGAGGTTTCCAACTATTCCAGTGATCTACAGATGGCTGTAATATGCCAAGAAACTCAGCAATGTGCCAAGAAATGCAGCAATGCACCAACAAAGGCAGGGAGGAAGACTGCAACCTCGTAAACATGGCTGTAAATAATGTAGGATTTAACATACGTATGTAATGTACATAAAAATACTGTTGATCAGACACAACAAACAAATGTGCATCTGTCATGTAATCACCAATAAATTTGCCATATGTATTTGCCAACTAAAACTGTAACACACAACTGAAAGTTTGGTGAAACACAACAAAACTTTTCTGTGGTTGATGCTGCAGCTCTGAGGTACAGTTATCCTCTCATACAACTCTTACTACAGGGAGTAACAACACATTTCTTCAGGTCCAACCTGAAACAAATGGTTTCACTTAATTTACGCTCAGGAGAAAAAACTATTTCATTAAAGCCCAGCAGGCTTTGATGAAATGAACTGTGACGGAGAATATGTACATTTCAGGCAGCCAGGCTATCAGTGTGTTCACACCTAACAGAGTGAAATCATTTACGTTTACCTAACAATAATATACAGTATATTAATGACACATAGAACTAGTAGCATTATTTTTTCATCACGCCCGGCTTCAAGAGTGATGATCTAATCATTAGCTGCTTGGAATAGCAGCTCTTGCCAATGTTTTTTTCTTTGGGAAAAATACATTCAGATTGAAACGTACAGATATGAAGACATTTGAAGACAGCATTACTAGTTAGAGCACAAAATAACATTTGAAGTTAACAGAGCTGACATTTCTGATTCTGCTGTTCTTTCAGTGCTAGTAGATAAATTGTGTAATTTGTGGCATTTAATCACATCTGCCTTAAGGAACCCTGCACTTTTTTTTTCTTTTTTTTAGTTGATTTGCTTAATTTGTTCAGTCACCTGGAAAGGCTAAGACAACACACAAACACTTCAACAGGAAAAGCTGTTATTATTCATCAGTGTGCAAAAATACTGTGTGTTATGTTCCATATGGCAACCTTAGATACCAGGAGTGTCTCTGATATACCCTGGCAGTCAATTCTACAGTATATTCATGATATTTTCCCGTTGACACATATTGTGTAACAGCTTACGTTGAATTATAAACCATATGTGATTGTGCAGTAAGATCAGATCTAATGAATGTATTTACAAGTAAAGCGATTTGTGAATCAATCAGCAGGTCACATGAGATATACAACCAGAGAAGGGCTCCTCTCTCACTCTTCTTCTCTCTCTATCCATCCATCTGATTTCATTCTCGCTGCATGACAGGTTTGCTCCGTTGAATCAGGATCTTACTCTGACAGTCACAATAACATGCGGTGGATATAGATATGTTCTGATTTGCACAAGACTTGCACACACAGAGCACAGGAACTCTTCCTCCATCTCTCTCTCTTTCACACACACACACACACACACACACACACACACACACACACACACACATACACACACACACATCAAACACATGAAGTACTGTTGTCTGTCTTGCAGTCCTGAGGATGACGTGACTGACTGGATGGGTGCATCCAAGGGAAAACTTAAACAAGTGCAGTCCTTAACCAGAAACATCCAATGCCTGAGGGACACTAGAGAAATCAATGGACAATCAACCAATCAAACAACCAGATATATGAACTGTGTTGCTTCTTTGCTCACTAAATGTCAACAAATAAAAAGAGATTGGTAAAAAAAAAAAAAGGTCCATCATTCTAACATTTTTATTGGAATAAAACAAAAATAGATAGAAGGACATAAAATGTTCCATCTGTGCTGCTCACCAGGCAGCAGTCCACAAAAAAATGTTATCTCTCTAAAACCTGATGTGATCTGGCTGCCATGTCTGGACAGCTCTGTACCATCAGACTTTGATGCAAAAGTTCACCTTGTTTACTCATTTACAAATACAAGGTCTTTTCACTTTACTTTAAATGTCACAAAATTGAGGACATACAAAGTCAGAGGTTAGGACATATTTTTAGAAACTAATACTTTATATCACTTCTCCTGACACAAGAGTAATTCCTTTGAAAATGTCAAGAAACTGGAGGATATGCTTCCCGACGTCTCCAGACACACAAACCAAACACTGAGGGAACTCATCGAGCAGCATATCTTAATGCAGATGTTTACACTTTTCTATTACAGGCGACATGAAAGTATTGTGAAGGATTTATTACTTATTTTGACATATTTGTCTCTTTACTTAATCCTTTCACTCCATCTGTTCGTGTGTACATTTTTTTAAGGACAGCATGTTCTCATCTTGTGATAGTCACTGACAGCAAACATGCATACTGGCACTCTTGGGGTATGTCCTGATTCATGCATCACACACACATCACCTGATTTGACCTATTGAATGGGCGCTATCATCACACATCTGCCACAAATATATGGGCTAGTAGGGGCCTACTAGCCTATTAGTAGGTTCAGGAGGCTGTTATCATCCATTTATTTCAAGGAGCCAATGTTGGTGGAGCCCAGTAGGTGCAGAAGGCCTGTTATCAGGCATGTGCTGTCACGTGACTGTCAAGTTTCTTCCTGCGTAAACAAAAGAAATGACTGACATTCCTTTTATTCTCAGTGGAAAATGCAATATTTTAAAATAGTTTTGGCATTAAAATGCATTTTGATAACAATTTCTAGCAAGAAATGTGCATTTTATTTTCATAATCTTCGCTCAGTGAATGTATATGATGTTTAGTTTGTTAGTTATTATGATTAAGATTCTTTCAGATCTTTCTGTCGTTGCTATGGTGGTTGCTATGGATGTAGCTTGCATGATTAAATCATTGTCTTTGTGTTGTGTAGTTATCTGAGTTGTTATGTTATTTGTGTTATTTTATATAGCTATTTGATGATGTTCTTTCAATAAAAAATGTAGATTTTAGAGCGCCCAAGGGATGAATTGAATTTGAAATCCAGAATTTGAAGCTTTGTGATTGGCTAGTTTCTTGAGGCAATGCAGTTTGGGACTTGTAGTTGACTCAGGCTATCTCCAAGCACTTTCATGTACACAGTCCTCTAGACTTTCTCAACGAACCTTTTTTTTTTTTTTTAACACAGTTTATTACATTCCTGACAGTGCTAAACAAACACGTGGAGGCCATAATTACAAAAATTATGCTGACAGTGAACACAACTCAAAACAACTCATTTCTACAATACCAGCTAAACTATCTTAGATGAACTGACATCTTTGTGATTTTTTCATCCTGCTCATCTAGATGCAGTATAATGTATGTTTCAGCTGTAGTAGATTGTTGATATATTTAGTAGAGATACACATAATTACAACCATACTATGGTAACTGGAAGAACTATAAGTATGCTGGCTGATTTGTACGCTTTGTAACAAGTTCTATGGCGCATCTCTAATGGGAATTGTAGTTTTTAAATACATTGATATATTCCCCATAATTAGAAGTTGGCAGTATTAAACTGGGGGTATCTCTGGGGATTTTAAGAGGGGGGGGGGGGGGGGGGGGGACACATTGGTGTTATCAAAGTTAAAAAATCTAACCATTAAATGAGTGAAAATTGCTTCTTTTCATATTTGACAGTGTCCCCAGTTGGATAACCTGACACAACAGATGGTTTGTTACACAGAGCCGTCTGAGAAGTCGTCCTTGGAAACTGGAAAAGAGCAGGCACTTTCAAAAAATACTTGGCACGTGACTGGATGAACCATCTGTCTATCATTGTTTATCACAGGCTAACTTCAACCAATCAGATCAACGAACCATATGACGTAGTAGGAGAGCTCTTGCTCTTGTTGAATGATAAGCCTTCACACAGGCACCAGGTTTAAGGTTCAAAGGTCAATATTTCAAAGCAGGAGCTATGTATCATCTTCAGACTGACATGATATTACTCTCCAGATTGAGACCTTTCTAATGATTTATTTGGTTTAGTCCTACGACAAAGTTTTAATTTTCACATTTCATGGACACTGGGCATAGCATCACAGAACCCTTTGAAAGTTCAGTAGGCTACCTCTTTTATTTTATTATTTATTCATTTTATTCTGTTTTTGTGGAAATAGTCGCAAAAATCCTTCAATGTAAAATTGTTTGAATTGGCCTACTTTTAACCTTATTTTCATGATGAAATGCAGGATATATGTTTTCGGTCCTAACACCTTTCACATTTTAGCTAAACAATTTATGAATTTTAAACTGCACAACACAATTATCGCTCAGGTCTTAGATTATCTCTTGTCTCAACCTCAGTTTGTCAGGCTTGATAACAAACTATCTGAAATTATCTTAACTAAAACAGGAACCCCATGAGGCACATGTACCCCACTTTTTATTCACAATAACAATACAGCAGACAGGGGTATCACAATTGACTTTGAACATCTGCACTTCAAAGCTAGGAGGTTTCTCCATTGACATGAGGCTACAGTTCAAATGAGTTTTAAAAGCCACAGCAAGGCCACCTCCATGACCAGTGAGTCTGGGGGAATTAAAAAACATAACTGGAGGGGAAAAGCTCAGTAAATAAACTGATGTCACCGGACCTAAGCCAGGTCTCTGTTAGAAATAGAAGATCCAAATTGAAGGTTGTAATAAAATCATTTAAAACAAAGGTCTTATTTGCTAAAGATCTTACATTTATGAGGACTAAATTAACAGGTATGGTGATTAGAGTTATTGACAGAGGGTCTCATACTTGTGAGAACCTGTATAGTGAAAGCTGGGGTTTGAAAAGTGTAGGATAGGGGATTGATATATGTATCTGGAGGAATGTGTGTAACTATTGTGTCCTATCCTCCCTACTGGTCAGGGGGCTTGCAAATTGCATTTAAGATGAAGATTATCCCTCTTGTAGAGATCCTCCCTTGTCCAGAAATAGTCAAAATGGTTCTCACAGGACTTCCTCTGTGTAGGAATGGGACCAAAAAAATGCATATACTTTTCCGATGGGATAATGGGATCACAGTTCATGGATAATCAGTGAAGAAAGGGTGAATTCATCCACTACAACAAAAAACACAAGTTCATCATGTCATGACATGATGACTAAAAATGCCTCTCTATTTCGAAGCCCATTCATCACACAGTGTTTTTAACAGACTCAGAAGCTCATTCAGTGAGCAACTAGTGATGCCTCAGTGTTCTACTGAATGACTCAGAAGGTCTTTTGTTTCAGCAGCGGTCAGATTTTTTAAAGTACACTTTTAAATGTGGTCTAGATCCACAGCACCTTTCAGCTGTTAATCATGTCTCACATGGTTTTTTATGGTGTTATTTATTTGCTCTGTACTATGAATGCAATGTCTATATTGTTTGTTGTCTGTATTAGTTGATTTGGTGGCAAATGAGTTTCCCCACTGGGGATTAATAAAGCTGTCTAATCTAATGATCTAATCAAATGAGAGAATCCCTGTGGAAGCAGGCGAAACGTGCTTCCACCACCAAATGGTGCTGCAGGTAACTTAATCACAAGCTTAGTGTAAACATACCTTAGCTGAAACATGAAAAATAAACACTTTCATTTCTGACTATGCTGTCTATAAAGGGTACAATTACAAATGATGTGTATAGTATGCGATAAAATATATGAAAGTGACAAGTGCAGGGATTAAATAAGGGATGTGAAATGTAATGTCCAGTTTGATAACCTCGTCTTCATCCAGATGATATGGTCAAGGTACAAGATTTGATGCAATTTAGTGCAAAGGCAGGTTAGGGTTAAGGAAGTGCATTGTGTTGTTGGTGGACTTGGTGCGTTCGACTCCTGTTTTGGGTTGTCTGCTGTGAGTAGGCTTCATTTCATTTCAAATGAACAACATCTCAGTTACATAAATTAACACAAATAACACATAACTACTCACAACGCAAAGACAATGATTCAAACATGTAAGCTACGTGGTTTCAGTGATAGCAGCGTCCATAGCAACCACCATAGCAACGATAGAAAAGACCTTAAAGATCTTCATAATAACTAACAAACTAAACATCATATCCCTAAACGAAGATTATGAAAATAAAATGCACATTTCTCTCGCTAGAAATGTTATCAAAATGCATCTATCTTAAAATATTGCATTGCAAAACTATCTTAAAGTATTGCAAGGGAACGTCAGCTATTTTTAGTTGTTTTTTTTTTTTTACCCAGAAAGAAACTTGAAAGTCATGTGACAGCATATGTTGATAACAAGGCTCTGTCATCATTGGCTCACTGAAATAAATGGATGATAACAGCCTCCTGAACCTACTAATAGGTTTAGTAGGCCCCTACTAGCCCACATATTTGGGACAGATGCGTGATGATAATACCTATTCAATGGGCTGATAACAGTCAAATTGGGTGCGTGTGCGTGCGTGCGTGCGCGTGCACACACACACTCACACACACACACACACAGAGGACACACAAAGGACTCCGGTGTCTGCCTGACATCCTGAGGCTGACATAGTTGGGAGATTCTGAACTGGATGGGTGCATCCAAGGAGAAACTGCTCAGCAAACAGTCCTCCGCTGACATGTCAAACGCCGAGGGAGGGGTACAAGAGAAATCACTGTTCATACACGCACTCATTGCATTATTTATTCTGTTGACATTTTTTGTTCTCGGAGCCAATTCATCGTTTCCAACAAACCATGCATTGATTAGTTCAACAATGAGCCTTATATCAAGATGAAGGGTTGAGCAGTACAGTAGCTTTGAAATACACAACAGCTGTAAGAATGCAGAGTATAGTCGCTCTCTTAGACACAGTAAAGGACTCTGAATAAATAATCCTCCTTGCTATGATTACAATCATCTGCAACATACAATGAAATAACTCATCTGTTCATTGTACAATGGACTAGCCCCTTCCATATTTTTTCCGTGATTTGATTTGCTCTGGTGTTAATTAACACTATTAATTTCATATGTAGCACATATATGCCAGAGGGGTAAAAAATCTAATAGCAGCATTCATGGCACGGAGTTAAATCCACGCCAAGCTTGAATTTGTGACTTACCTCCTCTAGTCAACACCAATAATCTTCAATGGATTATTATTTTATTATTATTATTAAATGAGCATGTTGATCTCTGGTTCATAAATATCTGCACAATTCATTTTAAGATGTTACATCTTTGCTTCTAAAGAGCTGTCACTGTTTGTTTGTTCACTTTTATAAATCCAGTTGTGTTCTTATCCAGGTATTACTTTAACACCTTTCTCCTGAGTGTTTCTTTAGAGGAAAGTCGAGACAGGTCCTTGAAGTGCAAAATTTGAAACCACAGGAGGCGATGATGAAGGAATACCAATGTGTCAAACCTCAAAGTTCTATTGATGTGAAAAAAGAAGGGTGTAAGAAGAAAGGAGGTAATATCACAACGTCTGCCTTACAAGTTCAAACAAGCTGACAGCTACAATACATATGTGGAATGCTTGCTGTGGCATGAACAGAGATGGGGATCAACTTTTAAAATGTGGTCTATTACCTATCACTTTTGGGTAAGAATTTAACATGGCATCTCTGTTGTTTGCAGATGATGTTGTCCTTTTGACTGGAATCTATTGTGCATCGGGGATGATCAACACGTCAAAGTCTGAGACTAAAAAAATATATTTGTGGAGGGAAAAAAGATTGTAAAAATTGTGAAACTGCAATATTATAGGCTTTGGATTGAGACTGTTGGGGTAAAAAGAGGACTGAAAAGCAAAGCTCTGGTCAATCTTTGTTTCAATCCGCACCGTTATGATGACCAACAGAATGAGATCACTGATATAAGTGGCAGTGATCATGTTTCTATGCAGGGTATTGGTTTCACGCTACGTGATGGAGTCAGGATCTCTGTATGAACCTATACTCCATTTAATTGGAAGAAGTCAATGGTAAAGATGGCTCATGTCCCTCTCGTTTTTGAAGGTGTTCCAGGTTCAACTGACTGGGAGGAGACTAAGGTGTAAACTTTGGATCTTGGACACACATCTCCCATCTGGTCTAGGAGCACTTGAAGAGCCATTGGAGGAGTTGGAGGACTTTTCTTTGGAAAAAAGTGATTGGGTTTCTCTCCTTGCCTTGTTGCCACAGCAACTCTAATAGATAGATGGATGAATAAAAGTCATTTCATTACTATATTACATTCTGTGTTGAGTAATGCATTATATTGCACATATATTGAACAGGGTTGGCTGGCAGAACAGAGAAGATCGACACAGTTGAGATGCTTTTTTTAACAGCAACTCAGATTATACTGGTTGGTTGTAAAATGTCTCTTTGGCTATAGTGTGCTTTGCTGCAGGGTCAGAATTTTAAAATAATGTAAAAATCTAAATAATAATTGATAGATTATTTAAAGTCCCTCTTCACTCAGAAAATGTGTTTTACTTCTTGTTTCTTCACTTGGATGTTTGAGCTTCGCTGTGCAGAGTTGGAAAACAGAAGGCTGTTTTCACTTTCATGCTGAAGGGGTAAAGTTTCTCTGTGCTCACTGTAAATCTGGGTTGTATCTACCTGTGCATGATTTGTAACATCACAACTAGCTTGGAGCCAATCATGGGCCAGTAACTTACAGGAGTTTGTAGAAACTCGAAACCTCCAGCACACATAGATGATGTCATTCTAAATGAGGGAGAAGGAGTAGATGTAATTTTAAGGATTTTAATGGGATAATTTAACTTTTTTGGGGGGGGAAAACTGACACAAAATATTATTTAAAATAACATATTTTATATACAGTACAGTGCAAAAGTTTTAGGCACTTTAGATATTTAGATTCTTATCCATAATGCAATGAAAAGAACTGTGACAAGTTCTCCAAGATGCTTGAAACAACCAACCTACCTGTTAAGTATCTTGAAAAACTGTGCATAAGTGTACAGAGGAGAACTGGTGCTGTTTTAAAGGCAAAGCATGGTCACACCAAATATTGATTTCATTTAGGTTCCTTGTGTTACTGAACTTTGTTTTAAGTAAAGTGATAAATAAAAACTATTTATAGCATTATCTTTGAAAGCATACTCACTTTTAGTGCCTAAAACTTTTACACAATACTGTACATCTTAAAACATGCATGAAGGGGATGTTTAACACTTTTTCCCAATTTTGAAGAAAAAAAATCTCATTATAAATATCTTTTTCAATCAATTAATCAATCAATCAATTTTTATTTATATAGCGCCATATCAGAACAAAAGTCATCTCAAGGCACTTTTCTCATAGAGCAGGTCAAGACTGTACTCTTTAATTTACAGAGACCCAATAATTCCCCCATGAGCAAGCACTTGGCGACAGCGGTAAGGAAAAACTCCCCTTTAACAGGTAGAAACCTCAAGCAGAGGTTTTTTTTAATTTTTTTTTATTAATTTCACATATATAATACAGTTTCTCAGCCATGAATGTTTTTTATTTTTTCATTTTTCTTTTTTAAAAAAAAAGTTTTGCCTGATTTCTAAAATAAAGCTAAGCTTCTGTTATGACTGTATTTATTGCCGGTGCTTTTTGTCCTTTTCCTCTCCTGTCAATTGCTCTGCTCCTCCACATAATCAGTCCATAATGAGGTGCACCTGGCCAGGGAGGAAGGATTAAATGCTCCAGGTTCTTGCTGCAGTTTAGGGGCTTCTTGTTTTTGGACTGCTGATCTTGCCTCTCAGCCTGGGATTTTATGTTATTTAGTTTTTCTGTTGTATTTTTATTGTTTATAGCATTTATTTAGCTATTTAGCTATTTAGCATCCTGGTTGTTTAGTATGTTTTCGTTGATATATCCCATGGTTTGGGTGTTTTAGTTGAATATATAGGTTGTATCAGTTGCCCTGCTGTGTATATAGATTCATGCACAGGCTTTTATGGTTGTAATACTGACTTGATGCCCTTATTATATGGTTTAGGAATAGTTGCACTACTGAATGCAGTTTAAGAAGAATATATTTGTACATGTATGTCTTCTCCTTCTTACTGACCAAAACTCACAGATGCATCTTCGCTCACTGGATATTTCCTTGAAAAGCATTCCTACATTCACATATAAAAAAAACACATTATTCTATACATTACATATGCTGACTATTTTCCCCCACTTCATTTGTTATTCCTAATACCCACTCATTGTGCCCTACCACCCAACACCCACTGTTCCTGTAGCGCTGCCTTTTCAGGATTTTACAGTTAATCACCTCAAAAATGAATGACACATCCCAGCACATTTCCATGTATGTGCACTGAAGAGCGAAGGAGAGCTTTTTAAAATTCCCCTAATCTGTTTACCGCTCTGTTGAAGTAAAATTCAGAGAGGAAATTGTGGTATCAGGAAGGATTCTCTCTCAAATCATCCTTATGTTTAAAGACGACCACGAGCTCTTTTTAGAAATGGTAATTGCTCTGCTGAAAAACCTAATCTCCCTTGAACAACCAAACTGAATGTGGGAATGGAATATCTGAAGAATTGGGTTTGGAGCAATGGATTCTGGTATGTGGTTAAATACAGTCTTTGTTATTTTGAATATGAGACACATTTAACTGTAGCACCTGCTTATCATAATGTTTTCAGGGTCCATTAGTAATTTGCTCCCGTCTTTGTCTTTTCTACCTTATTTCAAATTTTAGACCTACAAACATTCAGAAATTGGCAGTGTAATGACAATACATTGCAAGACATCCATACCATTGTACATGAGATCAAAGAGTAATAATGCTGCATTCGACAAATTATTTAGCCAGTTATGCAACATGTGTGGAAGAAAATCATTAGGTAGTACTCTCATTAGTACATGAGAGGAAAAAGTCTTTTTTCTGTCTTTATTCTTTCTTGATTTACTGAGGTTTGATGTTTCAATGTGAAAAATAACAAATTTACATGGTTTATTATAAGAAAAACTAATAGCAATAATAATATATTATTATATAAAATGTACAAAAAAGATGTGTTGTTATGAGGTAATACACGTCCACTAAATCCCACAGGATGCAGCACTGTGCAGGCCTAAACATTAGTTATAAAATTCAAAGTGTAGATGGTTTAGGAGACATTTTTCACACGTCTATATATGTGCTTATTATTTAGATTTTCTGTCAATACATTTTTAGTTTGGGCCTCTCCCGTTCGTGTTTCATCCTCACTGTCATCTGCTCTGCATGCCTCTTTCCATACATCAAAACACCTTGAACAATAGTACTGAATAATGCCGTCTGAATTATCATATGAAAGCTATTTTCTGAGAGATGAGTGGTATCAGAGAAGCTGTACTGAAAACCATATACAGAGAGTAATACAGTGCAAGTGCACACACACACAGACACACACACACACACACACACACACACACACACACACACACATTCACAATAAGGGAAAATATACTTTCAGATGGAAGAGCATTACACAGAGAGGAGTTTTGAGAACTGTTCGATTTAGAGCAAGTACCAGAAGTGCAGGTTATAAGAGTGGTGGAAGAGATGGGAGAAGGATAAATATATTGTAAAGAGCCATTCAATAACAACACTATATACTGCAGGATCTCTTCTCTGCTGTTTGCAAGATGTCTGACTCATCTAAAACCTGGGAGTAAGCCACATTAACAGATAAGGATGCATGATTTAGACTGGACTCTAAAGGAGAGATTGTTGCACTGCATCAGTCACTTTCTACATAAAGAAGATTATGCATGTGGGAACCATGATTCCAGTCTGTGACCTTAACATTTCAAGTTTTATTCTGAAACACTTTGGGTTTGGCTCAGATTTGGCTGTACTGGTGATCCCATCCTCCTTTAACTCAGCTGAAAGATTTCTGACCTCTTGTCATTCAGTTGGATGAGCTGTCCACCTCTAGCAGCTTGTAGCTTGAGGTGGAGCCGATTGGCATCCTGTTTTTTTTTGTTTTGTTGTTGTTGTTGTTGTTGCTCTGAAATACCTGAAATCTGCTGCAGATGACATTTTAAAAACCAAATTTTTTGTAACCCATCCATCCAGAAAAAATATAAATAAATATAAAAATTTAAATATATAAACACATAGTCGCACATAGAACCATAATGGTAATGAATAATGATAATTTTTAAGGCTCATCTTATCCTGTTTTTGTAGATTTTCACAGATTTTATGTCCTCAGACGTACAAAAATGGTTCCTCCCACAAGACAACACTGATTACAGTAATTGACACTGATTATGAGTATACAGCAATCCCTTTTGTGACGATAGCTCAGAAAATAAGCACCAAAGTCCCTTAAAGTAATGACAAAATAAGTGTTTCTGATGCAAATAGTAAGTTTAATAACTAATGTTTTTGTTGTTTGTTGTTTGTTGATGGAAATATGTCAAAAAAGTTGTATATTGTGGATTTAATTATAAATTTATACTTAGAATTAATGATTGATACTCAAGAGTCACAACATGACATGAAGAAACTTTTTTATTGACACATTATATCTGGTATTAAAATGCATGAGGCCAAGTTTAATGTAGGGATCAAATACCAGGCTATATAAGTAAAACCAGCCCTAAAGTAGATTAGTGAAATGCCTGACAGTGCATAAGTTATAACCAAAGCTGTATTACCAAATATGTTGGAATTTATGCCTGAGGCTTGAACAAGACGCACGTTTTTAATGTCATTCTAACAGCAACAGAGCTCATTTATCATTTCACACCATGCTCACATCCAGGTGGTAACAAGCATATGTGTGTCTGTGAGTGGATATGCAGTATGCATGCGAGGATGTGCAGAAATATGTTCCAGCATATGTGCACCTGAACTTGTATTATTGATGCCATGTCTTGTTTTAAAAAACTGGACAGCTCAAGGACACTGAGCAGTCCAGTGTTCAGCTGGGCAGCTTTTGATAGTCAGTGAAAGTTTGGAAAGTGAGATTCGCATATTCTCCAGAAAGTGCAGCTGTTCATCAGATCTCTTAAGCATCACATCTGTCAAGGACAACTGACAGTTCACTAAACCTTTTCCTTAAACAGTGATTGTCCAATCACAGCGTACCGTGGCAGCTGTAGGCACAGCAGGCTTAGGGATTCTCCACATGTCGAAGCGGTTTGCATGGGGCTGTACTAAAAGCAATATGTTGCATTTAAAGAGTTTGGAGGGTGGTGTGTTTTTTTAATCCTTAGTGAAATAAAAAATAGAAGGACAAAAGTATAAGTAATGAATGGATGACACAATGTGTTTATCTTGTCTAATGTAAAGCTTTAATCACCTGGCTAATTTGCTTACTACCTATAGTAGTAACCCAGTGATACTTCCAAGGCCAAAGAGCACATCAAAATAACTACAGTTTGTGTAGTTAAAGGTTTTTTTTTATTTTTTTTATTTTTAAAAAAGGCCCATTTGCAACTAGCACATCCACTGTGTTGTATTTCCCAGATGTGTGGGAGCTGGCCTGGATCCTATCAGAATCTATGTCAGCAGCTACCTGTCTTGGTCTTTATTGCATTTACATTTACATTTTGTTATTTGGCAAATGCTGTTATCCAGAGCGACTTACAAGCGAGGCGAAACAATCAAGCACTGGCCTGGCTATTTGTTTACATTACAGATGCATGAAGTGTTTCGAGCAGGACACGGGCTTATCATTCCTGACAATCACATCTCTAGGCTATGATAGGATATATGTTGTAGGGAAAAATGAAAGACAGAGATGAAAGTCAGACAAATTTAAGCACCAATTATTAAAAAGAACAAAATGTTTGTTGCAGTAAAGGGAAGCTGTCGATGAGCTAGCTAGTTATAGCTGACATGACAAAATCTACTAGTGACAGTGACAGATGAGAAAACTGCTTTTGTCTGCTTCTGTCTGAAAAAAAAGACACATTGCTTCAAAAATGACCAAGAATTTACTTTCACTTTAATAAAAATAATCCAACTGCGTTTGAGAATAAATGTCATCGAGGCCTTCAAGATTTCAGTCTGCTGCATCAAAGCCAAAGACAGATGTAATCACTTGGTGCCAGCAGGGACTAATATGGTATAACTGAAAAAAAAAAAAAAAAATCCATAATAATTTAAAATGTGGCTTTCCTGCTTTCCAGTCAGGATGTTCTGATTTTGAATCGTAAAAATGCAATTTGAAATAAAGTGCCAAGGAAATGTATTTGTTTGAAAAGTGCCTTCTCTCTCTTTTCTGCCATTAAAGCCTGCAAGCACTGACCTTTTTTTTCTTTTTTTTTTTTTTTTTATTTTTATAAATGCCCCTTACCCAATCTCCACCTCTCATAATGAAAATGTGGCAAATTCACATATTTGTTAAAGTAAACCCTTTGCTCCAGGTGCTGCATGTAAAGACAGCGCTCACTTTTTAAAGCCCCAAGGTCATTCTAACTGGATTAATTACCCTGATGCCAATCATCTTTCTGGCTCAGAGCTTACAATATTAAAAGTCCTGCCTGAAACTGGGTGGTGGGGGGAGTTTTGGCATAAATCGGAATTATAAAATACATACTGTAGGAGGTATTAAAAATGTTACTTTCTATAAACAGACAAAATCCTGTCAGGTTTCACATTCCCATCTGTCTGTGTGTGGCCAACATGTCAAAACAGACAGAAAAGTATATATTTCAATCTACAGTATACTGCTTACATATATTCCAAGAGAAAAGATAATACTATATTTATGTAAACTGACAGGAAGACAAAGTTAAACATGAATAAAAAACAGATTAATATCCTGGGGTAGCTGAGCCCACAAGGTGAACATGTTCATATTAAGCATATTTCAGATTGTAAGACTGCAATAGAGACAAACAGAAAGGCAGATTGACAAGGCGCCTGACTTCAACTAATTGAAATTCCATGTGTGCCACAAGCAAGCAGTTGGCTGATTAAAGAAATAAAAGCTGTCACCCAAAGCCTGCCCACTGAACATATTTCCATCAGACATTGAGCCCATGACCAGCAGAGTCTGTTTGCATGCCTGTAATACAGTGTAGAGTCATGCTGATGGGAGTCATGTATTTAATAAATGCTGTCAGAGAACTTCAGCCTGACAGCATTTCATCAGCGAGGCATTGATCACAGTATTGTTTGAAGCCTGGCCCCTTAATCCAAGGCGGCTGACAGTTCAGATGTAACTGTCGCTGTGTTGCCCTGTATGTGTTGTAAACCACAACCGAGTGTTTCAGGTTTTGCTTCTGCGCTTTGTTTTACTTTTTTCCCCCCTGTTTATTAGCTTTTAGTGAGACAATTTAGCTCAGAGTTACAATACAACAGATCTTTATTATTCATTTTTCTATAATGTGACAAATGGTAGTTTTACTAATGTTTTTTTGCTACATAATGTGTTTGTTTTGCAATTTCTTTGCGCAAAAAATCCTCAAGTAAATATAAAAATGTTAAAGATAAGCTATTGATTTCAGTAAGTTTGTGGAGACACTGAATGTTGACCATTTCTTTTCAACTGTTTCCGTTTGGCCTTTGGCTCAATGAGATGCCACAAATCTCATGAAAACATTCAAGGTCATTAAACGAAGAAATCTATGGTTCAGTTTCAACAGATGAAATCAATGTAATTATCTGAAGCTGTGGTTGTAAATGACATAATTAGGGTGAAGTGATGAAAACCTATTGGCCTCTAGTGTGGGTCTGATAACAAGATCTCTCTCTCTCTCACACACACACACACACACACACACACACACACACACACACACACACACACACACACACACACAGCCAGTGTAGTGAAAAAGGCTGACAATAGGAAATCATGATCATTGGCTCTGGCCATCCCATCATCTGTAGTGCTTAGCAGTTTGTATTTTTTCAGTCTTTTATCAGAGTTCTCTGTAAAAACCTGCCAATGGAAAATGTAACACTGCACATTTTCAAACTACAACTCTAAAGCATCAACACGTATCATCGGATAACATGCCATCTTCAGGTAACAGAACAAACAGCTGCTGTTAAATTTTATAAGGAAGAAATAAGAATGTCCTTAACTTGCCTTTATGTTATAATGCTTTCACTCAAAACAATAAGCTAATTCCTATTTTCTATTGCTTATTGAAAACAAATAGCCAAAATTAATTAAACTATGTAATAATGTTGCCACTTCTAGGGAGGAGAAAGTACCGAAAGAAACTGCTTGAAGAAATAATTTCACTGTGTTTGTCCCTGACAGCATTGTCCACACAAAATGTATTCAATTAACTGAGACAGATTTCCAGTTAGGATTTTAATAAAGCCCTTGAACAATCCACTCTGAATGAATCCCTGCAGCGTGAATCATCCAGGTGTCACTGCTGGTAATAATATCAACTATAACTGTAGAAGACCCTCCTAAGATTCTTAACACATCAGCCATTGAGGAGCTGAGCTATTCAAGGAAAAGCACTGACTGACACTGTCTGCATAAATAGCTACTTGGACTTTATTATATATTTGGATTCTTTTGCTTTTTTACAGCTAGCCCACTCAACAGGTCAACAGCTCATGCAGCTGGTTTGTTTTTGAGTGTACTTGGCTGTTAGCTTGTGCTTTCCTTGGCTGCCAACACTGCAAGTATTTTGTGCATTAGGCTATTTGTAGCCAATTATAATCCCTGAACCATGCACTGCCCCTGACTCAGCTTCTACTTTCCCAAATTACGTACTGGCTTTCATTCCAACTTTGCCTCCAAGCCACAGACTCCTGCTGCAGTAAGGACTCCCTCTCTTGTTAATAACATGGTCATACTGGCATACCAAAGCTTTCAGCATACACTGTAACATACATGTAACATACCATAACACATCTTCATATGCTTGTTCTAACAACTGCGTTTGTGCATGGACTTAACTTCTACTTGCCCTCTGCAACAGGTACAAAACTGTGTTAAACTAGTGAATATCTTTATATAATGGTAAGCATATTTGACTGTGGACTGTAGAGAAACATGAAGGTAGCTGCTGTAGCGCATTGGTTTGTGAAGGGATGTATTAAAGGTTGGGTATGAGTTCCCACCATGTTTGTCAGTGGAGCCAGAATATACAATGGGGTGAGAAAGTGTGTGGCACTGTGGTGGGACTGAATTGCTGCAAGCACGTATCATTTTGCCAGACAATTATTTTCAGTGTTTTTACATAGTTTATGTGGTTTCAGAAAAATAAATAGTGGTAATGTTTCACTGGATCTCAAAGTCCCCTCAGAGATACCCAGTGTTGCTGTTTCATTTGTAAAAAGGTGTGGGTGTGATAATTACAAGCTGCCAAGCAAAGACTGCTACTGAACATGGACCATAGCTTCAAATTGCCTGTTAGAATCCTGCTATTTGATACTGAAGCCACATAATAAACACCTCGAGGACGCCTACTTTCTTTCTTTCACTTCCTGTGCTTCCCCAACTTTCCTCTCTCTCTTCATGTCTTCTAAGTCTGTCTGTCTCTCTGTGTCCACGCACAGTAATTACAACCCTGCTGGAGCTAAATGTTTAAAACAGCAGAGCTTATCTCCACCTACGTGCTGTAGGGGCGGCCAATGAAACTGCAAAACAAACCTGAATGAATTCAGAAAAATTTACAAATGAAGAACACTCTTTTTATCCCTGATTGCTACCCTGTTTTCTATCTTTGTATAAAGCAAAACATCCAGATCTATGGTTGCTGTTTTGCTTGTCCTCTGATTTCTATCAGCTGATGTGGACAAAGGGTAATTCCCTTTGCTGGCATTTTATTCTAATCAGAAAGACTAGATTAGATAAATGGATGAAACTTTAATGACTCCTGGGGTAAAGGGGGTCATTGCAGCTGCAAAAGATGAAATGTTGAGAACAGACAAAAAAGGAACACATTTTTATGACAGTGAGGATAATACAAATTCAAATATATGGTATTCGGTGGTAGATTTTGAGGCAAACGTTTGTCTGTTCCAGCATACAGTATGTGTATTTTTGTTCTCAGTACATGCATCTTTAGATTTAGTGTGTTTTGGAGGCCATTACTGCAACACTGTCATGAGATGAAGGAAGAAATAGAGAGGAAAAATAAAGTTTGGATGGGTTTTAGGTATTGATTCTAACTAAAAGAGAATAGTTTCTTTGTTTGATAAAAAATAAAGCTCTTGGGATCATGAAACCCCTATCAAACTTAGCTGAATTGACTTGTAAGTATAGTGGATTGTGAAGATGAGCATTGATTAAGCTTGACAGATGTATTTGAAAGGTATCATATGTATAGAAATGTTCTCATATAATGCACTGGTAGCTGTTCACATTGTTAGATGACACTGTATATACGGCTGTAAGTGTGCATCCAAAAAATTGTACATCAGGATAGGGGATATACTAGTAACATACATATTTAAAGAGAAAACCAGTGCAGACGAGTAGATAGAGACACTGATTGAGGATGAGGCCGCTGTGGCAGAAAGCTTGTGTTGCCGGATGGCAGTTGGTACAAATGAACACTTGAAGCTGTCCTTCCAAGATATCCAAGATAAATGAATCGCCCCCCCTCTGCCGACGCCTCAGGGTGTCCATGCTCAGTCCTGTGACTGCTATCCTGAAGATGACAAGGTCAGTGATCGGAATTCTTCATGATCTGCTGTCTGTGAAGCATTTTTGGGCTCAAGTGCAAAACCACATACAGTACATGGGTGAACATCCTCACTGAAATGCTGACATCAAGATAGTGCAAACAAGTCACGGACTGCACAGTGACATGCACAACAAGGGAGTTCATGTCACTGGGACAAAACCAATTTATTCTAATTGAATTTGTTTTGGAGTTTACATCGTTTTAAGTAATGTCAAATTCAAAATGATTACAGCTTCCATTCTGTTTAGCTTTGATTTAATTCTGATATAACAGCAAAAGACATTCACTTATTATCTACAGATCAACGACTTCCAGGGAATTCAAATCAGTAGACCTGCTTTGTTCTTGATGCAGATACACATACCCACCTGCACTTGCAATATATTCAAATATTTCACTTTCAGGAGTGTGAGAGACTTGCATTGAAGGTGAAGGCTTCCCTTCAGTGTTTCAGATGAAGAGGTGACCTCTATTTCACATGTGTCATCCACTCTATCATAATCCTAGCTGAAACACACACACACACTGTGCACTCACACCTCCCTCTCGCAAGAAAAGAAATCCGTCTACATGTGCACACGCATGCACATACAGAGACACACTCACGCTGGTTTTTTATCTCACACTGTTTTGCTGTATGTTTGATACCTCCCTCCTGCCTATCACAACAGGGCAGATTCAGTCTGACCCAAAGGGTCAGAGATAATGACTGCGCTCTCACATTCCTCTGCAAAAGAAGAGAAGTCCATAAGTGTTAAGTCTTCAATATATATTCATAGAGGAGAGTGGATGTGGTCGAACTGAATGAATAAAATGAAAGCCATATTCAAATCACTTATAGTTGATCCAGATACCTTAACTTATCCGTTATGTCAGTAATCTAGGAGTGATCACATGTTTTAACTTGGCATTCATATGAGGTTCAGTTAAAAGTGACAAAGAGAAAAAGAAATGTGAAGAAATAAACCTGTTAATAGTTTTCTACACACAAAAACAGTAATTGTAACTGATTCAGGATGCCTATGACCACCTTTGTTGCTGCTAGTAATCATTTTTGCATGTGTGGGAAAGATGCAAGATAATTGAGCTGTGAATCATCAGTAATGAGATCCCATGAGTGAACGGCGTAATTCAAAATAAATTGATCTGCGTACATTGCCTGCAGTCAAGTCTGAGTGAGTTTAAAATGCTCAAAGGTTCACAGCAGAAAGATGCAGTGAATACTGTTTACAATATGACAGACAGATAGATAGATAGCTTACTTCTAAATCAAGTCTATTAGTGAGAAAAAGATTGACATTGACATCAAGTGGCAGAAAGCAGAGAGAAGTACAAATTTAAAATCTCTGCACACTCACTGAAGCAGAGGAAACAATATTGATCCCCTTAATTAAAGAGAGATGTGAGAGGAATTGGAAATGAGGCGAGCTGCATCATCTGTTCTCTCAGAGGGCTGATGTTGGCGTCTCACTGACGTCTTCCTTACATGACTCACTAATTTATGTGAAACTGAAAGGCAGTGTTTTGGTTCGGAGATATGATTACCGGGTTAAGTCAGTCTATTTTTTGTTTTGTGCCTCTCTTTTTAATCGATTTGATTTCATGTAATAGTCAATTTATTTATTCATTGTTTTTACTTTTAAGGTTCACTGGGATTAATCGAGTTGCTATTAATTAAAAAAATAATATAAATTCAAAAACCAAATATGAAACCAAAAAACAACTAGCAAGCTATATTGACTTTTTCATGTTTGGGTTTCTCCACTGTTAGTAGTAAAATAACAAATATGTTTCCAGTGCAATCATGCAGAAAGACAAACTGACAAAAACCCTGGTAAGTTAGTAACGTAGCTGCTTTGGTTTCAGTGTGCTGGTATTGTTCATACTGGCTCACAGTCACGCTGTCATGGCTTAATGGGACACTTGAATGGTGCAGAGCCATCATTAATGTTATTAGTGCTTTTCCTATTATGACAAGTCAAAATGTGAAAAGGATGCCTGTAAATGCAGAATTGTGAGTTTGTTTTAGTGTGATATGTTTCTCACGTTAACATTTTTCCTAACCTGTCCTGCTTTCTATAATTCAAATTGAGAGACTTCAAAGTATGAAAATGGGTCACCAATTTTTTTTGTTATATAACATGAAATATATATATATATATATACCCCCAAATTACAGCCAGAGTCATAAAGAACTATGTATCGTCATCAACGAGAAAAACAAGGAGTCCTGCAACAGATGGTGTGGCCCCCACAGAGCCCTGATCTCAACATCATTGAGTCAGTCTGGGACTACATGAAGAGACAGAAGCAACTGGGACACCTAAATCTACAGAACTGTTGAAAGTTCTCCAAGATGCTTAAAACAACCTATAATGAAATTGTGTGTAGGTGTATTAGTGCTGTTTTAAAGGCAAAGTGTGGTCCCACCAAATATTTATTTAATTTAAGTTTCTTCTGTTTACTGAACCTTGTGTGAAGCTAATTACTGAATAAAAACTATTCATGGCATTAATTTTGAAAGAATCCTCACTTTACTTTTAGTTCCTAAAACTTTTGCACAGTATTGTGCTTTTATTTACTTTTAATTCAGTAGCCCAACAAAAATGATAATAATTGTGATTATTATCACAATGAAGTTATCAATGGGTCTCTCTCTCTCTCTCTCTCTCTCTCTCTCTCTCTCTCTCTCTCTCTCTCTCTCTCTGTCAGTGGATGGGCCCAATGTTAACTGGAAGATTGTTGAGCTCTTACAAGAGGAACACAGAGAGCAGTGTCCCAAAAACAGATTGTTGGGAGTTGTGGCCTTCATGTGATGCATAGCTCGTTCAAGAATGGCTTTGAAGTGTGGCAAATTGAGAAAGTACCCAGAGCCCTGCACTACCTGTTTCATTGCGCACCTTGCAAGGAGAGAAGACTTTATGTTGGTGGTACATCTCCTCAGCCGTTTTGTGGGCATCATTGCCTGGAAAACCTGCCAGCAGTGGAGAGAACCATTGAAATTTGGCCATATATTGTCACCTATGTGGATCAAGTCAAAACCAAGAAGCTCCCCAACCCAAGGTCATCGCCATATGACACCATTGCAGAAGCCCAGATGGATCCCTTTATCCTGGCAAAGTTGCATTTCTTCATGAGTGTCTCAAGAGGTTTTCAGCAATTTCTCGTGAAATACCAGACAGATGCCCCGATGATTCCCTTCCTCTGCAAAGACCTGGAAGATCTGATCAGGGTAGGCCTAATGACTACAACAAATGTATTAAAACGGTTTAGTCGTTCAAGCACCATTAATTACAGAGCAGACGAACAATTAAACAAAGTAATGAGTTTTCAGCATTTTGAATTGGTTTGCAGTTGGTATTGTAAATACCATAATACCTTTTTCCAATTATAAATTTAAGCCTACGCTATTCTATTTTCAGGGCCTTCTTAGAGGCTTCATAAAGCAAGACGTCCTTGATGTTTCCCCAGTAAAGCTGGTCAAGCTTGATGTGACAGACTCAAGGCTTTGGGTCCATTGCATCAAGCTGCAATGTTGAAAAAATAAGAGATTAAATGATTTGTTTAGACATCAAGCAGTTGACATATTAACTGGATATGTCAAATTTTGTGTAGTGTAAGTTTCACATAGGGAGAGTTTATTTGGTGTTTCAGGTGATATTTGTGGCTTTTGTGCTTTTGTCAGGGAATGTCAGGCAGTCAGATTGGTGGAAGTGAGCGTGATGCATTACTTTTCATGCGAGACAGCCAGAGTGCTCAGAAAATTCTATTAAAGTGCCCACTGAAGTACCCCACTGTTTGAAAAGTGATGTGCTTGGACCCCCTGGACCAAAGATGCACTTTGAGCCAGAGGTGTGCCTGCAGAAAATGGAGGCCCTTATCATAAAATTTGTGCAGGACAAGAAATTGTCAGAAGGAGTCAAAGCTATTAATATACGTAGAAAGGAACAGCTAACCTTGTGTTTAGAATAGGGCAGACATGTCCAAGCTATTCCATAAAGGGCTGTGTGACTGCAAGTTTTCAAGCTCCAAGCAGGAGCACACAAGGCTCGACTCATTTAATCAACTGATCTCAGTCTTTACACAGTTGATTAGTTGAATCATGTGTGCTCTTGATTGGTTGGAACAAAATCTGCAGGCACACAGCCTTTTATGGAATAGTTTGGACATGCCTGGCAAAAGGAATCTTTTGGCACCTTCTCTAAATGTTAGTGACCTCTTCTCCTCAATGTCTTTGACTAAGATGATGTTATTTTTGATCAACCAATTGCCATAATTTAGATGTCAAGTTTTACTAGCCTATTATTTTGCAGTTCAACATTTTATATGTGTTGTATTTTGTACTTAGATTAATTTTCCAGAGTATATTGAAAATAAATCTCACAATTGCCACAAGATATAATTTTAAATGGAAAGTATTACAAATAATGTGGTTCTCTTTATCTAAATGCAGGTGATTTCATGAAAAATTCAGAAGTTCGTCTTCAATGAGTCCAGAGGAGAGGAATTCATGGCCTTCAGTGTGTTGGCTGGACAATCAAGAGTTGACAGCTTCCTGTACAAGGTCATGAATGAATATGTGAGGCGTGGGTTCTCTATAAACAAGGAGGTGGAGATGTGCAAAATCGAGGAGGACACTGTAGTCTAACAGAGACTAATCTGTGACTATGTGAGGGTGTGTGGTGGAATGGTGAAGATGCCACTAAGAGCTGCTAAATGAGTATGCAACTGCACACAACTGGTAGAGGAAGAAAAAGAGAAAAACAGAACAGATGGGCAAGAGAAAAAAGGCTGAAGATGAGCTTCAAGAGCTACACAAGAAAAGAAGCACAATCACAAATGTATGCGAAACTCTAGAAAAGAATGCAGACAGCCTTGCAAGGAAGGCTGAGGATACAACGGGGACCTCTCTATTCATTGGTTTCTCTTGTTAAAAGAGTCACATGATCCATTCATAACATTTGTGTTGTTTTTCAAACAAAGTCAGGAAAAATGGAAATTCATTAATTTGGATTTTGAGTGATATTAGTTCCAGATCTGGTAATATTTTCATTTAATAGAGAATAATCAAACGTTGCCCTGCTTATGCAGGTTGTTTTTCCATACACCTGATGATTTGCGAGAGAAAAAGACTGTTTGTTGGACAAATTGCTGATGGACATACAACAGAGTAGCAGAGGACGCACAGCAGGTGTGCAGAGGAGTGTCTCAGCAGTCAAGAGGACTGATTCACTCCGCATCTCCTCATCACTTCATACAGATAAGCACTAAGATCTCACCACACTCCATTTAAAGGAAAAAACACACCAGCCAGGTCGGTTTTATTTAATTTGATTTTTTATTTTCTCAGAGCTCTGAATTGTTTATTTAGTTTTTTTCCTCACCCTGAATTGGTTGAAGGGGCAAAGAAAAGACACTGAGTTTCCCGACTTAAAGGACAGCATAAGGGAATAAAACAAGAACTGAATCTATCTCAAACTATTTGGACTAAGGGAGATTTTGTGGTTTATGTTGAGAACTGGTTAATAAGAAACAGGGCTACATTAATTGATACAGTATTATTTTTCTTGTGCTGTTAGCCAACTTTCTTAGTCCCTTTTGTAACTGTGGACACTGAGCAAGAGTATGGTACAGATATAAAGAAGTCTGTGTACGGTATTGCAGTAGCTGATACTGATGAGCAGATAGCTGAATTCTGCTTAACTTTTGGGTCTGTGAACAAAGTGCTTTGGGTGAGGCAGACAGGGTGATGCAGAGGTGTTAAAGCTCTAGTAGAGTTTGAATCTGAAGAATCTGTTATAAAGTTGGCACCTAGCCTCCCACAATATTTTCCTAATGTTGGAAACCCTAACATTATGTGGCATATAGCTAGTAGGAATGTACAGAGGGCTCAGTATTTGTATTTGTATCTGTATTTGTTGAGACAGCAAAATTATTTGTATTTGTATTTGTATTCGAATAAAAGTGGAAAGAGGCTTAAAAATCCTGTTCATGTTTTTATTATGCTTTTAATTTTAGAAAATTAAAGTGTTACAATAAGTGTTCATGAATAAACTAGGTTATGAAGGAGGTCCCCACACCGAGTCTCAAACTGGAGTCTCCCAGATCATGGATAGACGTAACAGCGCAGCAGTGGAGAGACACTGAGATAGTAATGTAACCAACCTGCGTGCTGGTATTGGACATGTTTTTCTTTCTTCCTATATTTTACAAATATTTGTAAAAAACCCCACTATTTGTGCTTTGCCGAATAACGTATTTGTATTCGGGCACACCCCTAGTAGATAGAGCTTACAGAATGGCTCAGACCCCTAAGAAAACCTCACCCACAGTGCTAGCAGACCTCCTGGACCCAAATAACAACTCAAGCTCTGAGAGTAAACCAGATTCTGATGATAGAAGGACACCTTTAATATGCAGACAACACACTAGGCATACTCAACATGTTCTTCCTAAACTTAGCTCCAAGCTAAAGATTGGACAAAAGTAACAGCCAGCTCATCCAGTCAACCAAGGAGCCTCAGACAATGACATTTTCAATCCATCTGAGGTCCAGAGGATCATTGTAGAACAAGTTATTAAAAGTGATGGTTCCACTGTCAGGGATCCAAATGGCTTTGCCCTTTTTCAGGAAGAGTCCCTAAGCCTCCAAATTAAGTAGACTTTGAGACATGGTCTCTCCATGTGGAGCTTATGATCCTAGATAAACCCCCTGTTAACGTGCAGTGGCGTAAATTCTTAGAAAGCCTGCTCCAAACCAGCTTCTGATTTAGTGAGACAGCTAGGCCCACATGCAGCTCCTTGTGATTATGTGAAACTTCTCAGTTCAGCATATGGGTTAATTGAGGATGGGGAGGGGATCTTTGCAAGGTTTCTTAGCACTCATCAAAACACAGGAGAAAAAGCACCTGAGTTTCTACAGCGATTGCAGGTGCTGCTTGCCACAGCTATACAGAGAGGAGAGGATATCATGGGAAAACCTGAAAAAGTTGATACTCTTGAACTTGTGCCTGATCACACACAAACATGGATGTTCCCTTGTTGATAGGCACCAACACACTGGACCATCTGTATGAAAAGTGTGCACTTACCCAGGACAAGTGTGTAGAACACAAGACCAAAGGCAGCCATTGTCTGTGAAACATGTGTATCATAGGTTCAAAACCTATCAACAAAATAGCAGAGTTGGGACTGTGAAGCTGAAAAAAAGCAACTACAGAGCCAGAAGTAATCTAGCTGCCGGTACCTATTGAGTGCCTAGCCATTGAGGTATCTGCCATACCTGCAGATTTCTGTTGAACTGATGTGCTTGGGTCATGTATGTTGCCACAAATGTCACTTGAAGACTGGGCATATGAGCAGAGACAAGATATAGTCATCAGTAGAGTAATAGCCATTGTTAAGGCAGGAAAATGTCTTTCATACAGAGCAAGGAAGCAGGAAGACTGAGAAGTCCAGCTGATGTTGAGAGTAATGGACCAGTTGGTCTTAACCATTAAGGTTCTATACAGAAAACAATTACAATAGAAAGATTGAGAGCAGGCTGCAGTTGGAAGCTGAGAGAGAACTTGGGAATCTAATTTTCCTTCACCAAGACAAAGATTTACTTCTGTTTTATTTGCCTATAGAGGAACCTAAGCATGATCCATAAAATGTTTATTCCTTCCTGCAGCATTGTCTAAAGGATTTTTCATGGTACATTGACTCCCTGTAAACTACATCATATCAAACTATCCTCTGCATGAGCCTTTGGAGCATCTTTCACAACTGAATGCACAAAGACTCTGCCATCAACAGTTGCCTGCACCCAAAGAGGAATGTGCATTAAAATGTATCACACAGTCTTTGTTCTTTTCCCTTTTACAAGTGACATGAAGAGAATTAAGTTTTATTCCTGAACACACAGACACTCCTCCCCCAGGTTGTGGTTGATGACAATTGCAAGGGAAGTGTTTTTCAGAGTGGGTTTGTCAAAGTCACAGACACATACACATCATTATCACCACATCTCTTGAGTGAGCTAGATGTTGTATTAGGTTTTATTGTGTGCAGCTACATAATCATGAATATGAGCTGTATATTTAAATGCATACTATATAGGTGTTTTGAGTATTGTGATGAGCCAAAATAAATAAATAAAATAAAATGGTTACCACCCTCTATTATTCGGAACAAAATATATTCAAAATGACAGGTATGCCATTCTACAGACTTACAGTATTCATTATTAATTAAATAAGAAAAAAAATGAGTGTCAGTGATTTAATTTTGTGAAAAATGGCTCTTTACATTGTTGCCTTACGATAGCATTTCTAACAACAAATCTTTTGATCTTTCCACATTTCATGCTAGTGATTCAACATTGAAATCACTTGAAACGTCATATAAACATACTCTTTTTGAACCAGAGACCAAACAGCTTTCACAGCTGTCAATTTTTAAATAAACTAAAATAACTCTCATTGTTATGTTGTATGTGGAAGTTGCTATGGTGATCCTGGGGGGGGTTGCTATGGTGTATTACGTGTTTGCAGTGTCACAGAGATGTTTCAGCACCATGGAAAGAGACAGCTCCCTCCAGCGCCCTCCATGGTAGGCAGAAATATTAATGTTTATCCCGAAGTCCCTCTGTTTTAACTTTTCCTGCCAAACACAAGTAACATTTGAGTCCATTTTCAGTCCAAAGAGGAAGATTTGAAAAAGAAACTGTAGTTGGAGGTGGATGAGCTGGTGAGAGAGGAGGAAAGGAGAAAAATTGGTTCCAGAGAGGGGAGTGGTGGTTGTCATCATTCAAAGTCAACACATTAAAACAGTCTGTCTGCAGCACAGGAGTGTGAGGAAGTGAAAAAGCCTTCCATAGTGACAAGTTGTCTCTCCACTCACCGTGCAATGAAGGAAAATGTAGGAGAAGTGTTTATAGAGGAGGAAGGGGGTGGTAGTAGTTGTAAGAAGGCTGTAGGTATATGACTACTCAAATGAGCAATATCGTTAAAACTGTTAAAACTTTCTTTACGAATGTGTGTAATAACAGAACAATATACTAAGTTTAATATAAGTTTAACTACATACTAATACATCAATTAAGGAGTCATAGCAGCAATGAAAGTTAAAACATATCACACCATATCGTAATCTGTGAAATTCGTTTGCCTTGCTTCAAACACGACTTGACTTTCAGAATATTGCACCCTCTGTGTAAGCTAAAACCTCTCAATATGCCAATAATGAGAAGTCTCTCCACTCTGGGTGTGGAGTTGCTGACACAAAGCTTCAGAGTGATACATGGCTTATGAGTGTGTGACTAATAGAAATAGAGGGATAATCCCCCTCACTGCTTGGGTCTGCAACTGACTGGCTTTGGAAAAGAGGAGAGAGGCTGATACCCTGCCTTTCATCCCAGAAAGATAGACGGAAAGAGGAAGGAGTCAGAAAGGAGGAGAGGGCAAAGGAATGACTAATAAAAGAATATGAAACAAAATCCCTGGCCGCCAGTTCATATTGTAATCACCATGGTAACAACAAGGAGGAAAATGGCAATACTTTGCCACATGGCAAGAACTGTGCGTCATTTAGGAGCCAGTTACTAATCAGAGAGAAAACCTGATGATTATTCTGTGAGAAACCTCCTGAGGAAGCAATGTGACAGTCATTTTGGAAGCTACAGTATGTTGTGAGCATGTTAAATACAGAACAGGTGACAGAAAATACGTTCTTCTCTTTAATCACTTGGTGGTTTATTCCCTCTCAGCTGGTGCCACTAATCCCTCGTTGAAATCTGATCAGCAGTTGTGCATAACATTTAAATTGCAACATTTTGAATGTTTTGACTGATAGCTGACTGCTTCTTCAAAGTTAAAAGGCAAATTGGATCTTGAAGTTGCACTAATCAGTATTTTTATATTAACAATGAATCAAATCACTACATGTAATAGGTGTAAAAGGTGTTTTTTTAGTGTCTTTCATCTCTTTGTTTTGGTGTCTGAATGCAGGGAGATAAAATAAAAAAATGTCCTCATTTAAAAAGAGAGGGGAAAACTTTGGCTTATAGCAATTTAGTGGATATTGGTGGATATAGTTTCCTGTGTAGCAGACATTTTGTCTCAGGTAAGGGTGCCTGGAACAAACTATTGTGTAATACAACAGTACTTTAGTCCTGACTATGTTGGTTAGCTTTCCTGAATGATAATTTAGAAAAACCATACAGGTGGGATATTGAATGTGTGTTACGGCATATTGATACTGTTGTAAAAAATTGTGGTTCATGAGTTCCTTATGTAAAGATTAAATCTACAGTAAATGTTCTGAAAGAATGAAACAAATACATTTTCCAGTTTAACTGAGACATCACTAATGCTGCATTAAACAACACTTTAAATATTAATTGTGATTAAAAGGACCCTCTATTGCCAAAAAGCTGGTAGTACTGCAGTTCCGACTGAGAATCACTCTTCTGCAGCTCTGTATAGCTTTCAATTAATTGTTTCACTTCGCCACTTCATTGAAAAGAGTCAAGGGCAGACACTTATCTCACTGTCTCCCATTACCTACCCAGCACAAAACTGCAGATAGGTGGAGTAAATCATCAAAGCGACAAAGAGATATTTTCTCCTCATGTTTATGTACTTTTCCCATTTCTGAAGTTCTTTGTCAACATTGGTTGGTAGTCTGTGTCATTTTGTCTGCAGAGATTTGACCTTGATATGACCTTTGCCTGTATTTTCATATTAGTGTCAATGTTTTTTTGCGAACTAGCAGATTCTGTAAGCAATACCATTGATTGCAAATTATGAGTAAATTCGTCTTTGAAAGAGCAGCTTTCAGTGTGCCAAATAGTGTTTCATATCTCAAACATCAGCAATAAACACAGTGTACATCTATTTAAAAACGGTTTGCAAAAGAGAAACTCATAAAATAATGCTAAACACAAGAGACTGCAAGAAAAATCTGTGTTTGTACGGATATACCTACCTCTCCTAACTCCATTGTTGGAATCCGTTGTTTCCAGTCCAATCTGTTACAACATAATGCCCTGTCTGGCTCTGTGCTTCTGTTTGACGGAGCTGGTAAAGTACTACCTTGAGGCTGACAGCAAGCTGAGGATGTCAGCCAGAACATCTCTGGATCCAGGGTGTTGAGTCTGGAAGACAGGATTGAGTATGTGAATGGAGGCTAGAAACGGAAGGGATGTACAGATTAATGGATTCAGAGAGCTCTTAAGTGTGTGAATAGAGGAAGTGGGGGAAGCTCCTTTGATCAGAGCTGCTACTAATCCCACAGACATCCAGTAATTAAGCTCAACTAAAATATTCTCAGTTTGCAGCATGTGGTCAGACTGAATGAAGAGACATTTAGTTTTCCTTGCTCCGGGTAGGTTCTTTATAGTTTTTTTTTTTTTTATAAGGGAACTATCCCCTTAAGGCCCTGCACGCCTACACAGGTGTTTTCAATTACCCAGGCTAATTAGATCTCTAGTCTATGGTCTAAAAAGAATGGTAACAGTGTAAGTTGTCCCACCCAAACAGATGCAACAAAACCAACACGAGTGAGGGAGCTGTCAATCAAGCACAGTCGGTACACACCCATACAGTCCAGAGAAAGTCCTAATCAGGCACCGTAAGTGAAAACACCTGTGTGGGTGGACTATGGGTGGGTTACATCGCTCTAATGTACTCCAGTGATTATTGAGTACATTGGTAATGCGTCATATGTGGTAGATATGCAGACACTGTTATTAACATAATACATATAAAACAGCCTAAACATAATAGAAATAACAAAGTGTATTATAGGTTAGAGTTAATAGTTTATAATGGTATAAAAACACTTATAAATGCTTGAATTGCTACTACTACTACTACTATTGTATTGCATGAGTGAATACTGCAGGAAAAAAAAGGAGTATGTTGTCAGTGGAATATTTGCAGATATGTGCAGCAACATTTTGCGACTGATGTTTCCTCTCCTCTCATTATGTTGATAAAAATGTAATCTCGGCAGAATTACATTAGTTTTAAAATGTATTTGCTGTGCAAGTTAGTAGTATATACACATAATTTCTAGACAAGGTTGTCGAGAGCCTGCATGGTTTTCTTCAGACACTGCCTACTGTGACATGTAGCATTTTCCCTTTCATGTGGAAATTAGGACTGTATACATATTTTTATGATGTCAAACATTCACTTTAGCAAACACCACTGAAAACAGTAGCAGTAGTGATCTACTCTGTCAGGAGCCCCGCATGATAAACCTAATGGATTCTGTTTAGCTTATCAAAGTTGTCAGCTGCCATGTTCCTCTGTCTCATCCATCAATGTTCCCCGACTGTACAAACCTGAAATTTACCAGAAAGATGCACACAGGAGAGACTTCAAAACCTCAGAAAAAACAACGAAAAACAAGACTCAAACACATAATTTAAAGGAGGAAGAGAGTTTTTGTCAGAAAGAATCTGAAATCTCATCAATCTCAGGTTAAACTTCCTCCATCAATGCACAATCTCATAACCTACAAGATGACATAATTAATGGTACTTTTGATACGTTTGACATTCACCTTCACATTTCAATGTACAATTTTGACTTAAAAAAGGTCTGGTTGATGGAAATACTAAATTTAGGATCTCCTTGTGATTAGCCTGATCACTGTTCACTCTTGAATAAAATTTTTAGTATTATCTGCTCAACCTCATACCATTTATACTGAAATTTGAGTAAATAACATAAAAGTGGGAAAAAAAATTGACATTGAAACAACAAACTACATGTGTAGTTTACTTTGCTGGATATTCTCAATCTTCTGTGTCTGAATGCCTCATATACTATAGTAGATTCTTTTCAAAAACAACGCTGACTGAAGACACACGAGTCACCTATATCAATGTCATTTTCTTTTTCTGACATGTTGGTGATGGTAAAATTTCCCTGATTGCTAAGATAACACTACACACAGCTCTGGTGTAACGTTAACCTCTCAAGTGGTGCTGACACTTTGTCGATGTGCAGGAATACAGTTCTCGGTTCTTAACTTTTATATTAGACAATTTCTTTTTTTATTGTGAAGCTTTCTAAGCTGGCTGTGACACTCAAGATTCAATACTGTACATTTTTTATGATTGGTCATATCCGATCAATACCTCTGACCTAAACTTTGATTTCAGTTTCACACGCTGAGAAATTTCTCTGCTGCACTCCAACGTTGGCCTTTTTCACATGGAAAAGAATAGAGTAATGAACACTTTATATGGATTTTAGTATTCATGAAGAGTGGCATTTATGGCTAACTGCTATTTAACAGGTTGGGACATAAGACTTGTTTATGTGTACACATTTACAAGCTGGTTGGAATTAATGAATGAAGCCTTGCAAGTAAAATTATACAGTTTTATTAATCAGATTTATTTTTGTTTCTTATTGCCTTTTTAGTCATATTAATGACCATTTTTAATGAGACCCTTGAAAATCAGCCTCCCTGCACTTTAAGCACAATATTAACATTGCACTACTACCATGTGAGTATCTAAACCTGATCCACGTTCTAGTGCCATGTCCCATTGTGTTGAATTCATGTTGTTATACTGTTACAGCTCCACTTCATTGGATGTAAACATCTTTGGTGAGAGGGTTTTTTTCAACCGGTATTGTGTGCATTGTACTATGTTCTGTTCTCTGCTGTGCTGCAAGCTTTTTACTCAAACGGAGCACAGTGAATGGACCGAGAAATTCCTGGAATAGTGTTCCTCCACATTTAGCACAAAAGGAGAAATTAATTCACTGATCCATACACACATACACACCAACCACAATGCAGCTCATTGGGGTTCAATGAGAAAATTCTGTCAAGAACCATCATCTGCAACTTTTAGTTGTAATCACTGTTGTTAGTGTAACTGTTAGTGTAATTACTTGTTGATAGGCTCCAACAGTCATATACTTGAATCAGCCTCATTTATCTGTATTTTATTGGGTTTTTTTTAATAATGTAATAATAATGTCACACTAGCACAGGTATAAATACTAAAATCAATGAATCCTGGCTCACTGTCACATTGTCATGGCTCCTGGGATGCTTGAATAGAATGGAGGCATTGTTAATCTTATTAGTATAGTTTTACAGTTTTACAGTAAACACCTGTACAACAATGACAAGTAAAAGTGTCTGTTGTGAAGAAGGCTTATGCTTATGCACGCATGTTTGTCCTTATTTGAATATGAAACATATTTGAAATTAATCAGTTTTAGTACTTATGGGGAAAAACAAACACAAAAAACAATTAAGATTTCCTGACGACTTAAACTAATAGAAGATACTCATGCTGCCAATGACCCAAAGAGGGAGAAAATACCAGAAGACTTCTTTTGGACATTTAATAAGCTGCCAATTAGCTGGAAGTTATCAAAATGGTTGAGAAACATCTGCAGTGTGCTTGATGAAGGCACGTCTCCAAACAGCAGCTGACAGCTTTGACATGCACTAGTGTGCATTGTAACTTCAGTCCTAATAAACAAGCACTTGGCACTTGGCACATCCCTATGCCTTGAAAATTAGTTGTGTTGGACATGCACATATCAATGCAATTCCATCACTACACTATAGAGAGGTATTATTCAAAACAGTGGCAGAGGACTTTAATGATAGTCCAATACTTTTAAGAACTATCAAGAGCTGCATTTGTGTTGATTTGCAAAAAACTCTATTAAAATGCTAATGTTTCCCCTGAGTTGACCTTGTAGATGTATCTTAAACAGGATGTATGAGTAAAACCGCTGTTGAAAAACACAATCACAACTAGTATTTGGGTGCTGAGGTGATTAATGATAGCCCAGAATAAATAGAATTTCTGTGAATCAGAAAAAAAAAACTGTAAAGCATTTAGCTCCCTCTATGAAATCTTACACCAACTGATAATTTTAACCATAAAAAACATATAATTTTAAACTGCACTTAAGATGCTCTTCAATTTACTCACCATGGTCCTGCACAATTGATCACTTACTCAGCGTCTGTACTGAATAGCACTTAATACTTGTAGAGACAATCAACAAAGCTATAACGAGAGAATGAAATCAATAATTGCTTTCTTCTGAAGCGTCGCTCCAATAACTCTGAGGTCCACCATCTCTTTCTTTTATTTTACTCCATTTTGCTGTCTTTTCTTTCTCTTTCTCTCTCTCTTAAATTGACAAGCATTCTTAAGGAGAAAGAAAATAAGTGTGTGTGTGTGTGTGTGTGTGTGTTTGTTATGGAGACTATTCCAACAGGGGAGAGTGAATTGTGCTCAGTGATTAATCATTTCGTACCCATGTTGGTTCGGTCACACTGTGTACGTATGTGCATGTCCTCTTGTGTGTGTGTGTGTGTGTGTGTTTGTGTGTGTCAGTGTGACCTGTATCCGTTGCAATTATCATTGAAGGAACACACACACACGCAAACCGATCCTGCAGCCAGAGGAGAAGGAATAAAGTCTGAAGTACGTGGTCAGGGTATGAATAACCACTGGACTGTACAGGCCCCCGACTTTGGTGCAGTGGTTGACAACCTCTGCAACACAGCACCAGATTCACCTGATAGGAGCTGGAGAACCAGAATGCAATAACTCCCTGATGACAAAACACTGTCTGCCCAACACATTTGGTAAGACATTACTCTGTAAACCCTCATACAAAAGCCACTGAACTGACTCACATTTTCATCTCAGCATTTCTCAACATGAAAGAAACACAAAACATGTCAAAGAATTCCCTGAGGTTGGGAAAAACAATCACCAGCTGTACCTCAATTAGAGCATAAATCATACTAATATAAATTCAATATTGACCATTTTCACAAGAAAGAAAATATAACTAACAGATATACAGTAGGTGGTCAAGGCATGCCCAGCTCAACCGTGCTTTGGAAGCAAACCCCTGATGATACTAATGATACAAGATTCATATTCAAATCAGTTAAATTCTCTGTGTAGTAAAGTGAAGAACTAAAACTTATTAATTATTACAAACTTCACGCTGAAACAACAATCCATCCATTGCGTTATCTATACCCCCTTATCCTTTGCAGGGTCACGGGGAGCTGGAGCCTATCCCAGCTCACATATAACAGCTAAAAAACAAACAAATAAAAAAACAAAAAACAAACAAACAAAAAAAAAATCCAAAGCAGGTCTGTTAACTGAGCCTCTCCATTTAACACAGAAATCTAATTTTCAGTTGTGGTTTTGTGTAGTTTCCCACAATTTAAGAATGAATAAGAAAGACTGTATGTAAGAAGAACAAAAGAAAAACAATGATTGTTTGGGAAGCTGCATCAGTTCCTCATGATAGCCATCATTTATTTCATAAATAAAGTGTTTTTTGACGTCATGATATTTGTGAGAGCTCTTCTGTCTGCAATTATTTTCTGAGGAATCACAGTGACATCTGCTGGCTGTTTATATTTATTCAGGACACAAAGCTTTGGGGCTGAACCCACATATTCATTCATTCATTAATTTTTCACTCACATTTGGCTGCCCTACAGTGGTCGTTGTGGAGCGTGACAATGCCTCTACGCACCTGACAAGGAAAATGTTACAATAAAGAGACATTTGGTTAGGCTGCTTCTGTCTGCAGTGACATCTGTGTGTTTCCACCAGTTCAGTCCGCATTATTAAACTGTGTTGAGATCTGAATCCAGTAAATTGTGTTCAGATCTTTTGAATAGAATTTCAGCTAGGGATCATGGATTTGCTGACCTTAAATGCTTGACAAGTTCTTGTCAGAAGTGAATCAATCACACTAGTCATTAGAAATGTTAATCACAAAAAAGCATAAAATCACCATCTATATTGTGTCTTTTTACAGCAAAAGGAATCAGTGAAATATTTATTTGCTTAATAATTCTCCGCATATAAACCACATATAATGCAGGGTCTATCCATAGGTACTGACTGTTACCATTAAATATTTTGCATCTGTCTTTTTTCTTCTTGTTTTTGGTTGGCTATTTGAAATGTTTAATGTAGCTTGTTTAGTTTGGTTGTGTTTCTGTCCATCCTATGTCCAACTCTACTAAATTTGTGAGTGTGACATTAGTTCAGCCCTGTTCCTTCTTTCTGATGATCGTTTATGAGCTGTTTACAGCTGGAGTCAAAATTCAATGGATACTGAGCCCTTTGTAGGCAGAAGCTGTGTCTGTTTAGGGGAGAGAGTCAACATGAAGAAACCTTCCGTAGCCAACTGTGAAGGTTTGCTTATCTGTGAAAGCCTGTTATTTATTAGTTATAAATTAAATGAGGCAGAAATAATTGTAAATACTTTTTTTCTGAATAAATTCCTAGAAAGTAACTGAGTGGAACTGTTATTTCTTAGACTATACTTGGAAAGGATTACATATTTTGGTACAAGGGAAAATACCTGCTAAATTGAGTTTGTAACAGGAAATGACTGCATAGAAAATAGAAGAGCACATTTTTGTAGCAGTTTATCTAAAAAAGCACTACAAAATAGTACTGACAAGTATTCATTGATGTACTGAAAATGTATTTTCTTCACATGGGACTATGCTTACCCACAATTAACCGCACAACAAGACACACTTAACCAGCTGGCCTGTACTACTGAGTTAAAGACTGTCTGGGCCATGCTAGGAATTAAAATATGACACCACATCTCTCCTAGAATTATAATGTAAGACTTTCCAGGAACCTTCCATAACATTGACAAATAATTATTTTCTAGGAAATTATGCCTTATTGTGTCGCAATGAAATGAGCGCCTTACAATGACTCTCTGCTATAGGATTATAGGAAAACTTCAATACTGTAAAAAAAAAAAGAGCCATTTACCCAAGTATATCTTTTCATCATAGCAGACATGAACTGTTATAAAATTCATTTCAAAGATTTCCTTTGAACGCTTTCTCCTGATCTTCTCCACAGCCCCTAATTGCTTTGATTTTATGACTTTTTTTATGACTACTGAATTACATCTGACCCACGTTGATCCCTGAGGATCTTTTTCCCTCAGACAGGACTGGTATTTATAGATGAAGACAAGCAGTTTATCTTGCCCATTGAGACCACAGGAAATCTAACAGAGATAAAGGAGTGGAGAGGGTTAGAGAGAAGAGACTGCATATGTTTCTGCTTCAGTGCAGCAATAAACCAGTTACCTGCTCTGGAGAATGTAGGACATCAGTACATATACATGAATGTACTGTGGATGTATCCCAGTGGGTCACAATGGCTTCTGAAGCAGACATTTAAGAAAACAAACTTACCTGAACACAATAAAGACTCAACAAACCATCAAGATATTATTCAAGGACTCAGTAGTTATCTGTATTCATTTTTTGTGTACGACATCTGTTGGTCTTTTATGTACATTTTCAAACTGGATTCAATTTGCCGAGGGGCATCTACCTTTTATAGGAATCAAAAGTCAAAGTTTAGAATAAGACTACCTTTGGCTGAGCCTGCCAGGTGTCAAGACTAGAGACTATACTTGTGACTTGTAAATATGATACTATGATAAACCCCCTTTCACCAAAATTGCTGCATTTCATTTGCTTTCCATCCTCCATCTCAATGATCCTCCTCCACCTCCTGCTTCCAAGACCAAGGTGTGCATCATTACTGACAATGGGATGATGAAATGTGAGGTGCTATGAGCCTCTTAAGACTTAGGCATATCTTGTCAAATGCACTCAGATGCAGTAGGAATGTCGAAAACAATACACTCATCTAGCCAGAATCTCCTCAAGAGCATGTTGTTGTGAGTGTGTGATTGTGTCACAAGAGGGAGCTCCTGTACAAGATAATCACTGCCCTCACTCTATATACAAATGTTACGTGAACTTGAAGTGCCACAGAAATAGATACAAGATATAAAAGTGTAAACTAACCAGGAGTACCAGAGGGTGCATGGAAAGATTGTGGAGTAGCTCAGCTAATTTGAAAAATATTACTTATGACGCAACAAAAAAGTCCCAATATCTGTGTCTAGCAGGGAAATAAACATAAAAATCGGATTACAGGTTGGTATGAGGTTGATCTTTGGCATATTTATTCTCATAATAACCAATTAACTTCGAGGCACGATGGATGAGCTGCATAGGAAACGCCTCCCACCAACAAGTCAACATAACAGTAAATGGACTGCATGGACTGCATTTTTACCCAGTTGAGAGTGCATGAAAACTAGCATGCAACGAGCATGAGAGTCAAAATATAGCTAAAAAAGAAACTGGATAAATAGTTTAAACTGCTACTCCTATTGGTAGTAGCACAAACACAAACTTGACCAAATCTATTGAAAAAGAAACAAAAGGAGATCAAGCCTAAGTACAGACAATTACAGGATCATCTCTTGCATGAAAAAAAAATATTGTAACACTATCTAATGTGAGTTATTTAATAATGTTAAACAAAATACAGTTTAAAATCCATTCAAAAAAGTACATTTGGAGCATAATGGATGGTGTTCATGAAGATGTATTTCAGTTATGGTGGTACATCAGACAAAACAAATTGGTAGTTACGGCTGTATAGATACTGTCACTGTGTGTGCCCTGCTTACGAAACAATGTGATATAAAAATTACCAGACATTGATTTGATTTAGCATGAAAGTTCATTCTTGACCTTGGGAAACAGTTGTTTGAGAAAAGAAAGAAAGATAAAAAAAAAAAAAAAATCTTTATTCAATGTCCACTTACTAGCTGATACCGGAGCTGTCACTTCATCTGTGATGATCAGGAGTCAGTGGACGGCTAGAGAAAGGTCAAGGAGGTATATCCACATCTGACACCATTGTTGAACAGAGACATGGGTTACAATCTCTACCTGTTACCTCAAGGAAAACTGAGCAACTTCCATCTAAGAAGACTACTAATCAAGATGTGGTTGAAAGCTCCGGTAAAAGCTAGTAGGACCCTGAACATTTTTTTGTCAAAAGTTGAAAAGATGATTACGATGATGATGATAATTAAGACTGTAATCTAATGATCTAGTTTGTTGTATAAACAGTTGGCTTACTGTCAGGTCATTAAAGAAAAATAAGACATCAGTGTAAATCAGTAGAGTTCATGGGGTTTTTAAACTGTTTATTTATTCATTTATTAGTCATCAATATTCCTGGATGTTTCTCATGGGAAGATTACTTCAACATAAAAAAAGTTAATGAATAATGAAGAAATCCTAAAAATCTCATTTATGACTCACAATTGGCCTGGGGACTGTCATGAAGAAGTCTTATACAAGCTGCTGGTCATTTGGAAAACATCAATAGATATTTTTAGAGTCCTTTGACGTCACATGAGGACAAAAAAAAAGTCCTGCTGTACTGAAGCAGCAGCTTTTCAGTTTGTCTCATCTTGTAGATATAAAAGCTCCAGAACATTAAGTATTGAAATACTTTTTTCCTACAGTGCCTCTCAAACTGACATCTCTTTGACACTGCGAGAGCGAATCAACTTGCAAATGTCAACCCACAATAATAAACTGTTGATTTTGCATAATTTGAGGGAAGAGACTAAACTGCCTGACTAGAGGAAAACAAGCAACAGCAGGAAATGCAATTCAAAATATGCAGAAAACAGTCGGTTTCCATTCCTGTAGCCCCACCACACACACACACACACACACACACACCACACAACACACACACACACACACACACACAAACACATATCCTGCCCTGCATATATCTCTAGAGACGGGGACGGGGATGGGGTCTGAAGGTAAAACTTTACAATAAGGTAGCGAGCAGGTTAAGTGACGCTCTCACAAAATCACAAAACAGGTTCTTCTGTTTGAAACTGAGCCACAACATTTATGAGTGAATTCATCATAATGGGGACAGGTAGAGTTTCTTTGTTGTGTCAGAGACTCTAAATAACACAACGAAACTGAACTGTCCTGCTGTTGGCAGCAGCTGTGAAGAGGAACATGAGGACTGTCTCCGCCAGCACTCTCGTCTCTCCTTTTTGATTCACTATCTATCTCTGTCTCATCGCTGCAAGAAACCTGATACCTTCCCTCGGTGCATTTAGCTCAGAAAACTAATGCAATATGATGATTGATAGAACTAGATGGAGAGGTTTGCTCTTAATAAAAAAAAAGTCTACTGAATAAAACATGACGTGACAAGAGAGCAAAACACGATGATTCATATATTATCTGTTTTCATGAGCACAGCTTTCATCATTAGCCTAATTTACCCATCTTTCTTTCTTTCTAATTTTACTTCAAGTACATTACTTTCATGTTTAATTGTCTTCCTTATAGGTTAGCCAACAATTATAGAGATGTGTATTTATTTGATTGCAATCTTTGTAGTCCAATCACTTTCTTAACTGCGGTCTACAAAAGCCTGATTCGCAATTGAAGCATGTGTGTAAACAGTTTTAGTACGGGCAGAGCTAGAAAAGTCTGTTTAATCATTGCTGTGGTCTTTTTATATGTATATATACATATATACATATAATGAACCTGAAGTAATGAGGAGCCTTTTCCAAATGTGGGGACTCTGTGGCTTCACACCACCCTGTAACAGAGCCACATTTCCTCTCTGGGCTTGTTTATGTGGAGATGTAATTACTGCAGGGGTAATGGGGATGGAAGGTTTTGGGTACTATTTAGTCACTTTGTTTTCTTGAAAAACCTCCATGCTATATTCTTTTGCTTCCTTTTACCACTGCCATCAAGCTTGCCTGCTTTATGCTACATCTTAGCTTTGTTGCAGTAAGATAACTTGCATGCTGTAACTTGAATAAGTTTGTATTATATGTATATTATCACCCATTACAGTAGTCAGTAGCAAATTAGGTGTTCTGTAATTTTAAAAAAAGGTAAACAACAATGCTGCCTTGGGGACTAAGTGTCATTAAAGTAACTACAATATAAAGTCAACACATCTAATCTTGATTTGGTGATTTTAATCACTTTTATAGGATGTTTACAGCTTGAAATTGAGTCTCATTCATCAAAATCTTTCAAATTACGTCATTTAAGTCTTCATTTTAAAGCAAACAGACAACAGAAAAAGGAAAAAATGTTGTTATTGCACCACCCCCCAAAAGAAATGTATTTTGGGATGAAATAAAGACATCAAAATATTTTCCAGCTTGGCTCATTGGAAGTCATTTATTTCTTATTTGTTAGGAGTATCAAATCCATAACACGTATAATTAGCTACTGGCAAGGGCCGCACATGCAGCGTTAACGTCTAACTTTGACATATGACCTCTTGAAGTGCTCCAACCATCACATCGACATGAAATATTAAGTGGTAAAACATAAAGCAAGCCAAACCGCAGGCTTTGAAGTGTAATCCTCGTTTCCCCCCAGAGGTTCCCCGCGTGAAATGGGATAGGGTTTTTAAGTCCTAATAAGTTCTTAATTTAGCGGAAACACACACAAGAGGGCATGTGCGCACACACACACACACACACACACACACACACACACACACACACACACACACACACACACACACACACAAGGTCAATAGCAGCTTCCCATCATGCTTGGGTTATTTCACCACTAAATTATGGTTTCTGTGTGTGTCCTTGCCTGCTCTACACATTCTGGGGTCCAGTTTCAGGAGATTTAAGCTAAAGGTTATACAGACTTATACAGAAGTTTTAAGTTGAATTTTAATTATTGACAACAGCTCATTATGCCACTTCATTCCTCCTTTTATGCTGGTTTTAGGTGTCAACAGTCAAGAGTGTGCCCTAAAACTCATTGAGGTTAGTTAATTAGAGCACATGGAAACCAGGGGGCCTCCGTCATTAATCAAAGCAGTGCTCTGGTTTAGAGACTAATAAAATCGCTCTGGTTGATTACACACTGCCGGCAGCACATGGGTGGGGCGCGCCGTCTCATTGAAGAAGAGTAGCACTCACTATATTCCCACTGTTTTTATCTCCTGCTGTTTAGCGCAATCAACTCATGTAAATATTTGAGAATCAACCTAAATTACAACTTCCAATTTAAAGCACAGCCTAACACAAAATACTGTTTAGACGGATGTCTAAGTTCTGACATTGTAGAGTTGAGCCTGACAAGCTGAGTCTGAGATGTCCTGAAATCGCCACTGCAGAGATGATAAGCGCTCAATTTAGAACATGGCCTTACTTCAGCCTAAAGTTTATATTAGTGGTTAATATCTAAGGAAAGGTAAGTGGTCTCATATTTCATCCATCTAACAGTTTTAATCTTTATATCGAGCCTCACAGGACAGTTAATGTAGCTATAGACCCTTAAACAATGGGTTCACAGTTTTTCAAGTCTGTCTTAGAACAGTAGTCATGTGGCCATATGAACATTAAAACAGGTTTTGCTTGCTGTAATCATTCCTCCTGTTCAAGAGATCTGCAAATGTGCTTACAATGTAAAGCTACGTGCAGACTGGATGTGATGCCGTATGTCAAGTTGACGGATTCTATTCATTTTCTATGGAGAGCAGGAGATCTGCCCGTACAGTGACTCGACCTCAACTTTATGCAATTGAGTCTCATAAAACTCAGATCAAACTGTCAAACTAGGCAGTACTGGTCCAACATGAATCAAGATTCTGTTACTGTATTACCTATTTCTCAGCTCAAATGTTTTCAGAATATTTTACTGTACTGTTTAGCTTCAATTTGAGAAAGCGTTTCACCAGGGTGCCATTAATTCCTCCAGTACATAACCCACCAGCCAGAGCGTTTAGACACATTGTTACACCTTATTAACTCCCTGCTTATGTTTTTAGGGTTTTGTCTAACCTCTAGCAAATGCAAACACATACCAGTGTGTGTAACAATCACTGTCAGTTCTCTACAATGTCAAAGACAAGTAACATCAAAGTTGAAAATAGCTGAAGTGATAATTGCATCCTTTTCTGAGCATTGACAAATGTGTGCACTGCTTCTATTAATTTGCTGTCAAACAAGCGGTCTGTGTGCATATGTGCGAATTTGTTCATGCAGCACACTTGAATGAATGTTTCCAATTCTAGTTATAAACCGTATACATCCACACACCCTCCCATTCTCCAAAGCAGACTGCGGCACGGCTGTCTGGTATTCCTCTCTATTGACAGTTGACAGCTTTAAGCCGATGTGAAGTGTGGATTTCACTGCTGCCGTGTAATTGACATCCTGTTGCTTGTCAGTGTCTTTTCTTTTTCTACTGCTCCTACGCTCAGAACACTGGTGCCTCTTTCTCATACTAACAATATAGGTCACATGATGAGGCCTGGGAAAATTATTTAGTTGTTTTTTGAATGCAGAAGTTTGTCTTTATGTGTTTGTGTGCCTGAGAAGTGAAACTAGATCCATCTCCCAGACTGACCACTATGCCTTGGTTTCAACAGTTTTTAATGCCTGTACAGCAAAATTCAAAACATCACTGATCACAGGCTTAAAGCCAACCACATCAACACACAGATGTTAAAGTGAAAACTTTTAATGTAGGACAAAACAAAATAATATATCATGACGTGGACAAGGTGAAATGCTTGTTATGTTTCATATTGGTCTGGAAGAGTAGTCCTTATAGTCCTGCATTTTAGGATAGCTAGAAATCTAGCAACACAACCATATAACCTCAATCCTGTTAATGATCCATGACAATAAAAACAGGTGTATTGTCTTGATCATTACTACATACACAAACCAGAAATAAAGAACACAAAATGTGTGTTACCTCAAAGTAGCAAAGAGTAAGGGGAGGGTTATGCTAGAAAATAAGTAGTTTGTTCGACATGTTGTTGGACCACGTCAGGGGTCCAAAGTGTTTATAGCTGTTTCAAACAGCCACACTTGAAGGTTGGGTAAGCTGTTTGACCATTTGTCTCTTATGTACTAGATAGATAGATAGATAGATAAAAGAATCAACAGTGTCTGTTTAACTAGGTCAGATTTGATAGCATTGAGTCTTATTGAACCATTATCTCTATAGGTGAGACAACATCAAATTGTAATTGTCTGACAATTGCCACTGATACACAAGGAATTCCTGCAAGGATAATAAACAAAACTAACTAACTAATTAAATGTGAGTTCATTTCAACTCTGACATTAAAAAATAAAAGATAAAATAACTTTTGTCTCATATTTAAGCTTCATTGGAAATGCCAAACTTTCTTAGAGGCAAAACTCTGGGTTGTAATGTTTTTTTTACCTTGTTTCTGACTAAATCCAGCTTGTGACAAACACGTTAGAGCCCTGTAAATGGTGTTTTGTTGGTGTTGGGCAATGAAGTGTCAGTTGTTGTATTGTCACTAATGGACACTTTGGAAATATCTCACTGAGGACAAAAGACAGGACTTAAAAGGCCATTATGGCTGGTCAAAGTCCTTGTAATTATATGGTATTAGTCAACTAGGACAGATGTCAGGCCTGAATAATGAAGGGTATTACTGTCTCACCTGCTGGTCGGCGTGACAACAGTGTCATTTCTACACAAGGAAAAAAAAATGCTCATGTTTCTCACGTGCTTTTCTTAGATAATAGCCAGGGCCTGAGGTGTCATCATATCAAATGGCATCAGCGCTCGTAAGTCTATTTCTTGATTCCATATTAGATACAACATTATGATATATTAATAAATTTGCATTATCTAATCTGATATGCTTGCAGAGAATGGTCTGAGAATCAAACAAATGATGGCAAACAAAAAAATCATTGGTATAGTAGCCTATATGGTATACAGTAGTAGGTGTAGTATAATAGGTGAAGTATAATGAAATATAGTGTATATAGTATAGAATAGTATATCTACAGATGTATATATCTAGAATGTACCTTTTAACTAATATATAATATATAGTGTTGGGCAATATGACAATGTAAATGTGTCTACCGTCAGATATTTTGCCGTACTCCTTTTAATAAATACGAGTGTATTAGACCTTTGTGGGCTATACTACATCACTAAGCATCACTTTATGACAAACATTCAACATTAATTAATTAATTATTTAATTAGATTTCATTTAATTTTCTGGATTAGCGTAAAACAGACACCTTGCCTGGTTATTTTATCCATGAACAGTTTCTATGCTGATAGTTTTCAGAAAATGTACAATATCACATTATTTATCAATACTGTGGTGTAATATTAAATATATTGTGAAAGATTTTATCCATATCACCCACTCTTAATATGCATATAACTAAATATAGCTATTGTACATAAATCACTATATATACTATAGTAAATACTAAGTACACCTATATACTGCTGCCATCTTGGCCAGGACTCCCTGGCAGAGGAGATATTGTATCTCAATGGGACCTTTCTGGTTTAATAAAGGATAAATAATACTCAAGATGGTATAGCTTTAAGGAAGGAATAAACAAGAAGAAAAAAGATAGCTACCATTAAGGATCTTTCAGCCATCTAAACATATCATCTTCAAATTCCTCCCTCAAGGAGATTAAAGGAAGGATTGTTTTATGCTTTCATATATTATTACCTTTTTGGAACCTTCTTCAGGGCAACGGATCTCTCATAAAGATCCCGGTGTAGAGAAAAAGTGACAGTGACAACAGCATCATAAAACACAAGAAGTGGAGCTCCTGGTTTTGAAAAAGAGATAGAGAGAGAGAGAGAGAGAGAGAGAGACAGGGGGAAAAAGCAGCTAATCCACAAACTAACCACTGCTGAGACGGCAGGCTGAGCCTCAGGTATTTCATGCACTTCACAACTTCAAATTAAGAAGCAATTATATTCTCTCCTGGGTCATTACTAATCCTGCTGAGGTAATGGAGCCGCACCTACAGCCTTAATTGCAGGGATTACAACTGAAAAGGCACAAGTTCTTTAACCGATGCCGTCAGAAACAAAATCTTAACAGGAAGAAAGGAAACTTTAATGCCTCTGCTAACGCCAAGAAAACCTTGATTGAAAGGAAACTATTTCTAATCTCTCTTTGTACTAAAGCTTGTCTTTCACGCTTTTTCTCCCTCTTCACTCACTTTTGTTTCTCCTTTCAAATCTCACTTAACATACAGACACTAAATTATTTCTTAAATCATAGGTCCCTGGAGCTGAAACACCACCAAGGCTGTGAGACAATGATTTAAACACAGATTAATGGATTCATTACTTCCACCAACATTAGCACATGCTTCCCCTCCCCCGATACTCGTTGTTTTATGGCCCTGCAGCAGATAACTTAATGGATTCTCTGTCAGATATACAACTATTTGTGTACAAAACGTGGCATAATATTGGTGCACCCTGGTGTACCACTAACAGCTTCATAGTGACTGCAGAGAGACGGAGATTTGATACAACTTTAACGATTCCTGTGGGGAAATTACTCGCTGCCAGCAGCTTTCAGTCTTGTACAGACACAAGCCAATGAATTTCTAGAACATCACAGGGACCACTCGGGCACAACTTGTTAAACAGAAAGAGGGAGAAGATAAGAGAGAGAGAGCCAGAGAGAGGTGAGAGCTGAAGAGTGCAGGGGCAGAGGAACATCCCCTTCCCATTAACCAGTATTAGCCCTGACCTTGTTAAAAGAGAAACATTCCCTGTTGTCACCACAATGTCTGCAGGGGGTGGAGAGTCAACCAAACCCAATTATCGACCCTTTCTCTTGAATTACAGCCTGTCAAGGCCATGTTCTTGTGACTAACACTTGTGTATGATTATTATTTATTTTCTTATAATTCCCACGAAACAGAACTGGTGATAAAAATAAACTTGTAAAAATAATCACAAGCTGTGTTTTCTCTTGAAGGAAACTGTACCAGCCAGTTGGGGTTTGAGAAACTTGTGGTTTGATGAGTTTCTGAATGTACAGTACCAAGTATCAATATTGCTTCCAAAGAACTGACACACAGTGCTTACAGGAATGTAACAAAGTTAATTTCACTCATGTCAAAACATGGACAATGATTTGCCCATGTTTACACAGAATAAAAAGTGTTATGCTAGTGAAATCATTAGCCTACACGAAGGATGGGAAAATAAATAATCTGTCCTGAGACACAGAACATGGGTAGGTGTCAGTGTAATGTAGGATTTTTGGTGCCATGCATGGGTCAGCATGTTCCCGGACCCTTAAATCACCTGAGTGGTGGGGTAATTACGGCTCTCTGGGACGCCACTCAACCCTCTAATACCCAGGGGGCTCTACAGCGGCGCCACTTGTTGCGCAAGTATTCACAGAGAGGGAGCTGGAGGGAGGGAAACACAGAGAGAGGCGAGGAGAAGCGACTGAGGGTGGAGGGGAGTTGGGATGCCCTTTGGCAATTTCGAGGTTAATCTTCTAAACGTCGGCTGACAAAGCAATATTGCTGAGTGAGTGTGCCTGTGTGTGAAAGGGCAGGGGTGGGGACCGGGTTGTGAGAGAGGGGTTTAGGGTCGCAAAGCAAATGAGAGGGAGAAGCACTAAAATGAGGGAGTCACTCTACTTCAGACAGTTTGGCTAAGATTTAAAATTTTATGTTTTCTTCAATCAAAACAAGTTTTTTTTTTTTTTGTTTTTTTTAATCCAGGAAATGTTTGCTGTTTTAGCAGTGCACATAAACAGACAACAAAGGCCTTGTTCAAGACGCTTCAGTAGCTAGCTGCTAAAGGTAGACGGAGAAAATAGAGTCATTGACTTTCTTTGTATAAACTTTTGCTTTTAACTTTAAGCCTTTTAACTTTGTCCAGTCATCCTCTTGAGCCTACAGGCTGCTGGATGCTATGACATACTGTAGGTAATGACAGCATTGCCATGAAAGCCTTTACTCCCAAACACTCAGTCTCAAGTGAATATTTAACCAAGCAATGGCAATGATCCAAATTTTATGATGTTTCTCAACTGATAAATGAAAGATAGTTGACGCTTAGTGAATAGTGCAATAGTGACGCTCTTTGTAAGTCACTGAAGTGATTGTAATTAACTCTGGTTATTTATGGGCTTGATATTTACAGTCATAAGCAATGTGATCGATATGCACTTGCAGGCAAATGACAGGATCTTTGTGATTTTAACAAAGAGGGGTGAAGCCCAGACACGACATTTGATGCCTTCTGCAGTAAATTATCTGTCCCCCATCAGAGAGTGTGTGAGTATGGATTTGTGTGCAGTTGTCTTTGAGGCTGCATATCAAAAGCATTGTGAAGGGAACAATCTTGTGATATTGGATTACATCTTAAACCATCTAAACGTTTTTTCCCCTTTCATAAATGCTTCAGACTAATGCCCAAGTTTAATGGTAATGAAAAGGCAACAATCACCTCTGTGTCAAGTATGGTTGCTACTCTTCTGGTAATCTTTTATGGTGTAAAGACTGTTTGTTGCATCTCAAGCCCTCATGGCGCCAACACAAGAGGAGCCCATAGCTGCCAGAGGAAATGTTAAGTTAGTTGAAAGCCCTCTATAATCGCAACAGCGAAAACTGATAATAGATAAGCATCAGTCTGTTTTTAACCAAAGAATTACATTTTCATGGACATGCCATGTAGAGCATGTATATTATTTTCCAAGTAGGAGTTGTGACACAGGTTCATATTTTGTTTAAGTGTGAAAAAAGGAAGCAAATAAGTAATTAGAGAGGCCCAAATGCTTAAAACAGAAATCTGTTCTTCCAGGTGTGACTCACTGTAATTTCTCACTTCTCGACTCTAAATTTTAGCTAGTCATGTTTTCATGATAGATGTTCTCATCTGTGTGTTGGATGTATATTTTTAATCACTAGATAAATTCAATCAATCAGTCTTCTTAAACATGAATTTGTGGATATTACACATACCCAAAAAAGGTACACGTTCCACACAAAGTTGAACATAAACACTCATATTTTCATGGCTTGTCTAACATTATCCAGCTTTTTAAACAAAGCTCATCACTATCAATCCATCTTTACAGGATGAGGCAGCACATGACTGTTTTCCATACAATTAAGATAAAGCTTAAATTGGCGCCTAACATTTTATTAAAGGTTATTTCCACATCTATCTTCACACTGTGAAGACTTTGAACATGTAGCCATGACACAGGCATGGGCCAACAAGATTTTCACATGGGTGACTCAGTGAATCAAACAATTTATGTAAGAAGGACAAGGAAAATGCCTAATCTAAGAAAACCTGTCCACCACTCTGTAAAATATCACGATGTGTGATGCATTCCTGTTTTTTTGTGAAGAGTGTTTTAATAAAATGTAACCACACAAGTCTACGTGCATTTGATTAACAGGACAGATTAGTTTTACTCTTACTAATTGGCATGGTAACACCTTGCAGATCTGCTACCTATTGGCTACTGTAATATGTAATAATACACAAATCATCCAGTGACAATGCAATTAAACCAGTAATGCAGGTAAAGCGGAGCTCTTGTAAACACCACTGTAATTATGTTAATGCAGTTATGATTGTTTTCAAGGAAAGTATACTTGCGGTAAGATATGAGGAGTTATATAACACGTTATTATTAAAAGTTATATTAACCAAGTAAATACCTTATTTAATTAGTTGTCTATGAAAATCCAATGCAGCACCTTACCATTAGTCTGCTTCCAAACCTTTGAACTACTGCCAACATGTCTCATTTGTTCAGCGATTCAAATAGGTGTCTACTGTTTCTGTTACTGGAAAAACAAGCTATGTAGGCAGGATTGAGTGTCACGACTTCATCTTCTTGTACCAAAACCAGAAACATAAAGGTGATAGAAAAATTGCAACAAGTGTAGATGAGACTGACACAGCTATATAGCTTGTTGTGGCTCCACTTATAGAAATATAACTCTTGAATCAGCATATTTGAACATTCATGAAAACTAAACAGCATTATCAGATTATCAGGCTACCACACCATACTGATTCATGACATTGAAATACAGTATGTACTTAACTGGCACTCCCAATTTATAGTGCAGTATATCACTGGCACTATCACTGCAGCATTTATTTACATTGCAGCTTTATTTAGATACCTAGTTTGAATTTTGCTTTAGTTTCAGTTTTTATGTATGGTTCTTTATTGCACTTGGTTTCTATCTACCACCATAAATGTGTCATCTTGCTCTTGTTTTGTAACTTATTTGAAATAGCTTGGCTGCTATAACAACACAATTTCCACTGGGATTAATAAATTACACTATTTATATCTAATCCGGCCATGAACACTGAATGCTACCCATGTAAACACTGCAATGGGAGTAATACTTCAACTGTTGACCAAAACTGTTGTAACTATTAAAGACCACCCTAAAGGCCAACTGTGAACATTTGTTTATGTTTGCCTCTTAAAGCATCAGAACACGTTCACACATCATTATGCTTGTTTTCATGGCGACACACACTCTTGCAGATATTTTTAGAAAGTGGTCTCGTCCTATCACGCATCCATGCATGACAGCTCACTGGCCGCACAAACACACATATGTGCATGGGCACATTCATTTGTTCTTTTTTCTCATTATTTTTCATTATTTCATTGACTTTTTCATCTATTTCACCTCTCACTTCCCTCAGATTTGACAGGGCTCCCAGTAGTTTGTTGCGGTAATTACCTGTAGACATGGCGCAGAACAAAGCAATCAGGGAGGGTCCCTAAATACGCTGTCTAGACTTGGTGTCTCGCTCCCTCTCTCCGTGTCCCTCCATTTATTGTTTGACCTGTCGTCTGACCTGACGAGAAGTCAACCTTTAACTTGAAAGAGGACAGATGACACCAATTGTCTTCAGCTCATAACTTGTCATTTATCCTTTAATCAGCATGAAAAAATTTGGTCTGTTTCCAGCGTCGTTATATATTTTATTTCGGATTTCAGTATTTCAAATGTTAAAGCGCAACATATCTAAGACTTCTTACTCTGAGACAAACAACAGGGCAGTGCAGTAAAGAGACAGTTAGTCTGACCCGCTGTAATGGCCCTCCTTTGAAGTGGTGAAGATAGTGCTTGTAATCAGCTTAATTGATTGTAACAAGGCACCAGCACCAGAGAGTAAGATAGAGACAGAGCGCTGTGGGGTGGTTTTAGGGAATCACTTGTGTTTGGGTAGAGTAGTAATTCAACATAATGACAGCCATTACTCCAAAGGCAAACAATGTCACTCACTTCTCCAAACTCTGGGTCAAGCTGGCAGATGTAGTCATTGTACTAAAACATAGCCACAGGGGAAATTACAAGCAAACAGAGTTTAAGTGCTTTTCAAGTACTATTGAATCATGAGTAATTGCAATACAATTAGGTAAGGAATAAACTTAAGTGCAACACAAACACCTTTGCATTAAAGAGCAATTAAGAACACAGTGTTTGTCTCGCTTCAATCAAAACACAAAGTTGATTTTGCCACCAACATCTAGGAGCTGATGTTTCATTGCGTGAACACGAATGGACAAATTGACACATCTACTGTATAAACTGCACAATCAGTATATTCGTAACCCTCTGCCACTTTCATTAAAACCTCACTTCTCTCTCTCTCTGTTTGTCTGTGTCGGTCTTACTTGCTCTCCCCTTGCTCTTGTCTCTTCATCTGGAGTTGATCATTTCATTTCCTGGCTAGTATTACAGTCGACAATCATCTACAGATCAGCACACAGCCCAACTTAAAAGGCTTGGAGGGGGCACAGATACAGGGGCTGAGAGAACGAGAGAGAGAATGTCATATTATCTCAGTGAACTTGTTAAGGTACCAATCTTAATTTTTCTGTCCACTTTGAGGCACTTTCCCATCATCACACTTTAAGTTAATATGTTCAGCAGATATGGAGCAACATTAGTGTTCATTTGGGGTCGTGTTTTTGGCCTCCTAGGGAATGTAACCTTTTAGCTCTGTTTTTGGGCTTCACCAACTTCCCGAGGGACACATCTGTCATGTCAGCTGCTAAATGCTCCACTGTGTTCTCCAGCTTGTCACAAACTTTGTCTTACTGGTGATTGTGATGGGCAGGTAGTGCTCAGTAGGTTTTGTACAGCTTTATTGCTGACAACAGCTGCCTACCAGGTCAGGAAACGACTCTTATCAGAGTGGTGGATTAAAACAATAAAGGTGTAAACATTTAGTTAAAAGATGCTGTAATACCATGTTGAGCTGAGAGGAACTGCACAATTGGGTGATAAGTCTCTGTGGGTTCGTCACTACAAGCGACCTCTTTTCATATACATGTATTAATTTGATCCATTGTTAAAGGGGATGTATCATGCACATTTCCAGGTCTATATTTATTTTCTGGGGCTCTACTGGAATATATTTGCATTATTTACAGTTCAAAAAAATGTATCTTATACTGGGTCTTTATGCAGCCCCTACGTACAGCCTCAGTCTGAAATAGGCCGTATTAGCTCCTGTCTCTTTAAGGCCCCCTACTGATGAGCCAACTCTGTTCTGATTGGTTAGCTCCCGGAAACTAGACTTCCGGTGGCTCGGTTGGTTATGTAAGCACATAGTAGTTGTAGGATTTCACTTCTTTTTTTGGTCTTTACTCGAAATGGAAACCTCTCAAATACATCTGTACATGTTTGAACCAGAATCTGATCCGAAATACGTAATGCAAACAAACCATGAAACAACCTTAGCAACAAAGGCTACGGAACGGACAACTGTTTGTTGGCGTGTGTGAACAAGTAGAGGTACCTTTGCAAGTGAAATACTCAGAGTAGGCTGGAGCCTGGGCTTTTGACTTTCATGGAGCATTTTTACATACTGTACCTTCACCTCAAGTTTTAGACCTTTGACCATGTTTAACATAGACATCCGACATCATAACAGAATATAAATAAACAGAAAATAAAAGTATTGTATGTCCTCTTTCATATAAAAATATTAATAGTAGCAGCTTTAAAATGATTACCAAAGCTATCTCTTGTAAGACTTTTTACCCCAAACTGTCCCAACTACTTCTCATCTTCACAGCAACCTGAAGTCAATTAATCCAAGACCAAACAATCTCAACAATACCTTCCACAGCAGCAAACTGTAACATTTTATGCCACCTCTCTATGCCATGAGATTAGATGATGACTGCCTGTAGATGTTGGCGGACAGGGTTGAAGCTAGTTGTGGCACACATCATTGCAGCAGCATCCCATATTGTTTGAATGCATATTGACCAAATAAATAATGTTGATGTAGATATATAATAGACCAACAGTAGTAGAAAAACTTATTGAGAAAAAAAGACAATACAGCAACAATACAGTCAAGACTATAAACTATGGGTTACATATAAATTTACAAAAGCCAGTATTAATAGATATAATCAAAGGGAATTAACCTTTATCTACCCAGAAAGTTGTTAAAGTTTCATATATAAAATAAAGTGCAAATTCAACATCAGCATTATTTCATTATTTCGGCCCAGAGAACAGGGTACTGATGAATGAAATATAACAGTAAGCTCAAACTTAGTATGTCCACTCCATTTTTAGTCTGTTTGGGGTCAAAGCAAGGATGTCCACTCTGTCCACTACACTGCTTTCTCTGCCTCTCTCTCCTACTACTGGCTGTAAGGTAAAGCAGATAAATTGGACTAGCATCTTGGTAATTGCCCGGCTGCCAATCAGTCCAGCAGCAAGCCCCTGTTGTTCCATTTCAAAGGGCGCATGCAGAGGTTTGTGACCTTAGGCGAGGAAAGGGTCACCGCAAAGGACCCCAGTGGCAGTTCTCGCTCCACAGGGTCAGAGCAAAGATCAGTGTGCTTGTGTGTGTTTGTGTGCCCTGGACTCCATGTCATATTCTAGCTCTGGTCCTACTGTGACTGGCGTCTTTCCCTCATTAAACAGCGGTGAGTCTGAGTCTTGAGTCTGCTGCAGCCCCTCAAACACACACACACACACACACACACACACACACACACGTAGTCAGACAGGAAGAATTGCATTAATGAAGAGAATCCTGATCCACTGTGGTGTCAGGTCATATGTTTGTTGGACAGTCAAGGAGTCTGTCAATCTCCGAGCCTCCCAATGATTCAAATAATCAGCAGTTCAGATAGCCTGTTGCAACAAGAATTCTTAAAGGACCAGTGTGTAAGATTTAGTGGCATCTAGCGATGAGGTTGCAGATTGCAACCAAATGAATACCCCTTCCCTCACAAGCGTGTAGGAGAACCCACGATGGCCGCGAAACTCACGAAAAACACGAAAGGCCCTCTCTAGAGCCAGTGTTTGGTTTGTTCATTCCTGTAGAACTGTACAGTGCTGTAGAAACATGGCGGTGCAACATGGCGGGCTCTGTGGAAGAGGACCTGCTCCCTATGTAGACATAAAGATGCTCATTCTAAGATAATGAAAACACAGCGATTCTTATTTTCATGGGATTATACTCCAATCAAAACATACTCATGAATATTGTATTCCATTTCTGCCAAGTCTGTTACGTTAGATGCCACTAAATTCTACACACTGGTTCTTTAAACTCACTAGTCAACTAATCAGTGAGTCAGTCAGTAAGCCAGCCAGTTCCTTCCCAACTGCTGACCTTTAAAACAGTTACGACCAGCTTTGATGTTCCCTTTTCCTTGTTTTGGCAGAGTGGCTGATTTGTTTATTCATTTAAGTGCTTTGTTCTTTATGACTCTATAAAAGAAGCTCTCAGTAGACACTGATGGCAGACTTGCACATACTAATTTTACCTCAACATAGTTAAACAGCAACACATACAGACAAAAACTTGAATCTCAGTAAAGAAAGTAAGAAAAGAAACAGAGAAACTTCTGTGATATAAGCAAAATATATAAAGTTCTATAAAGTTTTTAAGGCTCAAATTAAAAATAGACTTTATTCTTTAAAGCAGCATATTTTGATACCAGTATTTAGCAAATGAAAATCACTTTTCTATTAGTTACATGACACCAAACTCATGACCATCAAGTAATGAGGTCTTTTCGAGCAATAGTAGGCTACTTATATTTTAAGGAAACTGTGCAGTCTGTCAGGTTGTTGATATACATGTAGGTTTTAGGGTTGATGCAGATGGGCCTCACTTCAACAAGATATAATACAAAAGGATTAACAGACATTTGTAAATTAATTTGGATGTACTCGAAACCATTAAGGATACTTTTTAGGTACTCTGTCTAGTCACAGTTGCCAGAAGACTTCTCATTGTTGTTGCTCAGATAAACGATACTTGTCTCATTTGAGTTCCTGTGTGTAAGCACATTTCACTCTCATACAACCCATAATAACTGGGAAAGTTGTGGCTTTTTCGACCATGAGATGCTCTTTGCTTTAATGAGACAAAAAAAATCTTTTAAGGAGATTTGTTTTTGTGGTTTAATTTGTTTGTTGTGTGGAAGGTGGATTTCCCCAATCTCTGGAAAACTTCCCAGAATACTGTGCATGTTCACACGATCACATGAAACAAACACACACACACACACACAAATACATGCACACTTGCCTTTCCAGTACCACTTAAAAACAATTATACCATTTCAGTGCCTTGCCATAATGACAAGCCTCTTTGTGATTTACACGATGGCCTTGTCATAAATCCTACCTGTCAGAACTGATTAAGATATAGTGTGTCAAAGGGAATATACATGGTTGCGCGAGGAACAGATGGCCCCTGGCTAGTCTGTTTCGCTCTCTGCGGAGGTTGGGATCTTTAACACGGAAACTGAAGTCATGAGGCCTGTGATGCACACTGAGTCATAAAAGTCTGATGATGCTCCTAATCTCTGATCCTTTTTGCGTGCCATGGTTAATTCCATTGTTGTCAAAAAACTATTAAAAACACGTCAATGAGCCACACCGCTGCACTGGGTGAAGATTATAGTTACAGTAGTTATGAAATGGCTCTGAAGAGTAATAACAGTGATCATGTTTTCAGTTTCCCCGGAAAGTAGTTCCATATAAGGCAGATGCCTCTGTGCATGCCCGGGAATGCAGCTTCCATTTACAGAGCTTCGCAAACTTGTTGTGCTAACGTCTTGACCTTGTACTGCATTGTAAATTTCAGTACAAAGTCAAGAGTTTGTTATATATTATTAGTCTTACTGAAGTTCTTTAGGAAATGTATAATTTCCTAAACAGAAATTGTAACTTAAATGGGAAATTTCCAATTTCCGATGTAGTACAAAGTCAAGCTAGCGAAGCTCTGTAAACGGAACTGTGTTCCTGCGCATGTGCAGTGGCGTCTGTCTTACATAGAACTACTCTCCGGAGACTGAAAACGTGATCACTGTTATTAGTCTTTTGAGCCGTTTCTAAACAAACTACCATGGCAAAGGGACATGTCACCCAGTGCAGAGGTGTGGCTCACTGATGTGTTTTTAACAACAAGGTCTACGGCACAGAAGAATAAGATATAACAGGCTTTGGATACATGCACTTGTGAGAAGGATCAATTCATTGTTGGTGTGTCTCTGCACATGATTTGATTTGATTTTATTAGGATCCCTATTAGCTGATGCAGAAAACATCAGCCACTCCTCCTGGGGTCCAAACAAAACATATGACAAAGGAGAAACCATCAACACACAAAAAACAAGTAACAAAGATAGTAAAAATAAATAAATAAAATAAATAAATAAAATTAAAGTAATAAGTCAGTAGATCTAATGTGAACAGCCATGAAGTGATGCTTCACTTGTTTTTTGAAACTAAGACTTAGATATATGACCTGAAAGGGAGTTCCATTCAACTGTAGGTCTATACAGCACTGCATGTCGAATTTGTTATGGTTTTTGGGATTGTGTATTGGGAATTGGGTATGTGTGTGCATTAGAGCTAAGTGTGAGCTGCCTATATAAACAGTCAGGGATATTCAATACATTAATAAAGAAAGAAGTGATGCTTTTAACCTCTCATAAACTTTCAGCTAGAAGAGTTAGTCATGCATATTGTTTATATTAGCTCTCAGTGGGTACGTTTACATGCACACTAATATTACACTATTATTCCGAATATGACAATATTCTGAATTTGATACAGGTCATGTAAATAGCATATTCTGTTTGGATATTCTGAATTAGGTCCTATTTCGAATGTAGCATTTTCCGATTAAGACATGTGGGATATGCCGGTTTTATTCAGGTTTTAGGAGCATTTGTGAGTTTGTGACACATGGCCCTCTTGGCTGTTTATCCCTGCACAGGCAAAATGACATATACTGGGAGCCAGACAGAGGAGAGGAGTGAGAGGAGAGTGGAGAGCTGTTCAGGGCCAGCTGGAAAAGCAGAGCACCCCTTCTCCATGATGGGGACAGACAAGTTTGGTTATTATCCTGACTGACGGTGACAACTCGGTGCGATGCACCAAAAACACTTGGCAGTGTAGTAAACATCATTGGACAACCTGGGTACTGGATATGCCTGTAACTAGAAATTTATAATATCAGTTATATCAATATCACTTATAATGTTTTTCACCTTGCTCGTTTACTTCACTGCCTGCAGAGATCTTGTGATTCCCGTCCCCTCTGGAGCAGAGGGAAACCCTGAAAACCCTCTGCATGTAAACAGGAATATCAATGGAATATTTATTTTCATTAGCCATGTAAACAGCTTAGTAGGAATATTGCCTTTTTCGGAATAAGGGCAAAAAACAAAACATTTTGTGCATGATAACATAGTCAGTGCGCACTGAAAGGCAAGCTGAGATGCTCTGTTCTGAACCAGTTGTAGCTTCCTAGATAATCTAAGTGTGATAATACTCAAGTCTGCAGGACCTTTTGGTCAGATGCGGTATTGAAAAAGAAGAGTATCTCTTGACTACTGTTTCTCTCCATTTTTCCCATGCTGTATATGTTGTGCATTTGAGAAGCTTCTGTTTAAGAAAACCTTCTGTGTTCTATTAGTTAGGTAGCTTTCTATCCATGCTAAGGCAGGTGGAGTAAAGCCATAACACATAAGTTTCCTTAATAGCAAGCTATGATCAATGTCATCAAAGGCAGCACTAAAGTCTAATAGTACTGCTCCTACAATATTCTGTTGATCAATATCTTTTAGCCAATCATCTGTCATTTGAGTGAGCACTGTGCAGGTTGAATGCCTTTTAGGGGTGGGCCCGAATACAAATACGTTATTCGGCAAAGCACAGACAGTGTGTTTTTTTCCGAATATTTGTTTCATACAAATATTTTAAAAATTATTTGTTTTCGGGAAGAAAAAAAAGCTATGTCAAATACCAGCACACAGGTCAGTTACATTGCTATCTCAGTCTCTCTCCTCTGCTCTGCTGTTACGGTAAATAGGAAGAGGTCTATCTGCAATGAGGTGATGAGTAAAGTTTTAGCTCAGTAGTCAGCGCAGCTGTATATGATCTTGAAGACTCCAGTTCCAGACCTGGTGTTGGGACCTTCTTTGTAAGGTAGTTTATTCATGAACACTTATTGTAACACTTTAATTTCCTAAAATTAAAAGAGTAATAAAAACAAAAACAGGATTTTTTGAGCCTCTTGCCACTTTTATTCGAATACAAATACAAATAATATTGCTTTCTCAACAAATACAGATACAAATACAAATACTGTGCTCTCAGCACATTCCTAGTTCCCTTCCCTATATGCGTGCAGGTAGTTGCTTGCCAAGTTGTTCATAAAGAAATAGCATTGTATCGGATCCAATACAATTTTTTCAGTTTGCTTATGACAGGTAACAAGCTGATTGGTCAGCTGTTAGAGCAAGTAAAGGCAACATGAGCATTTTTAGGTTAGGGATTACCGTAGCCTCTTTCCAGGTTCTCCAGGGCACATGAGATTTATTGACATTGTCATCAGCCATATCCTTTAATTTGAATTCCCCAACATATGCACCTGGGAACCACGGTTTTACTGAAAAATTCAAAAGGAAGTCTTCTGTAAATTTCAGGTGCAGTTTATTAGAATAACTGAAAATGCCACATGGAAAACCATAGACTAAACAATCTACAATACTGTTATTTTAAGTGCACATAAAGCATTACTTCACCCCTGCAAAATGTAGAAATTTTGGATGGGTTCCTGTGATGTTGCTTGATGAGTAATTACAGTAAGTTGCACAGTCTACAGAGCTATCTCTTCTCACCTACAGTACACTGTACTAAAGCTACTGCATTAAAGCTATCTAGAGCTAATGTTATAAGCGGTAACCTGCAGAGGGAAAGAATGCACACCTATTTGCACAATTTTATGATGTACAAGGAAGGTCAAGAGGTTCCTGAGTTTGAGTGCACTCAACTTTCCAAAACCCCTGAAGGTGTAATGTTTTAGTCATGAATTAAAGGAGGACCTGATAATGATGGGTTACGGTGAGGTGAAGCTATGAACCTACATTAGCGGATAAGTACATATATGCTACATAGTGTTCAAAACTTAATCAAAGAGTGGAGTACTGTTCCAAAAATATAATTGCAGTTGGCAATTACCAAAGCAATTATCACTTTCAAAAGGAACACTTTGTTACATATCGTGGGTACAGAGACAGGACATTCCTTTTGGCAATAAGCAAATTTCTCTACACGTTTGTGTGAATGTGATGTGTTTCACCCTGTATGCATTGTTACATGATTTGAATTGGGCATAGGTGCATGTACACATGCATGTGACAGCACACTCCACAGCGACTTGCACCAGTTGATACCGCTGTATATTTATGACATGGTGTTATATGAAATTTGTTATACTGAGGAGATATGTGACATGTGTTGTGCCTATGTCATGTGTTATTCATCATTGTGGCTCTGTGATATGTCCCTATTATTCTATTCCCTGCCTCTAATAAATTCCACCACCTTGGCTGTGTGGTCATTAAAGTGAACTGAATTGAATGTGTGTATATCTGTGTTTGTAAACATATAAATAAGTATGCAGTATGGGCTCCTTAATGGGTGCACAGTATGTTCTTTGACATTATGTATTTGGGTCAGAATCTGCTTACTTAGTTGTAAATAGGAATGTGTGATATGGAGAAAATCTTATATAATAGTATCTTTTTATATTCCATTACTGATATATATTGTAATGCAGTATGTTTTCTAGAAATTCAATTGATAAACTATTTATAGATAAAGCAATCAGTTAGGACTCACTCTTTTTGATAATGCCAGTGAATTAAATATCTTAATAATCAAGGTACTTCATCATATTGATACAATAATCTTGTAGTTTAAATATTGCCACAATAATATCTAACTCACACTGTTATGATATAACAACTCTTCCGGTTGATACATTTCTGTCCTCTTATGTTATTTATCATCATATTGCCTAACTTGGTTGCAAACATGCATATTTATATGAATGTACGGTACCAATCAAAATTTTGGACACACTTTCTCATTGAAGTAAATTGTGTCCAAACTTTTGACTGGTATTGTTTATGCATCAGTATGTGTGTTAAAGTCCTCCATTCAACCCCAACAGTGACTTACTGTATACTCCATTGCTAGTTTTCTCAGGAGCTCTCCCCTGCAGGCTCACAGTCATCAGCTGACTATCCTGTAACATAGCCCAGGGCTGAGTCAAGCAACAGATTGCCTCCTTCTCTTGTCATTAGCAAAGTGGGCATCAATCTTTCACGTTACAGGAGGCCTCATTCTCTGGCTTCTGAATAGATCTGTCTCCAGTGTTAACAGCTAATTGGCCCTGGCGCCATTGTCGTATTGAAGGTAGTCATTTAGGTGCATTACAGGCGGAGGTTCTGAGGGCTTGGGAAGCTCAGAGAGGGAGAGATAGAGAGAGAGAGAGAGAGAGAGGGAGAGAGAGAGAGAGGGGTGAGGGTGAGGGTGAGAGTGTAACAGTAAACTAATTTGCATCTGAGTGCAAACGCTGTGATTGGATTGACAGTTAGTTATTTCAACATGTCCCACTGGTTTGACAAGTTAATTGTCTTACTGAGAAGAATGCAACTTAACTGTGTGTACAGTACTACACAGCATATGTGTTCTAGTGTAACCATGCATATGCATGAGTGCCTGTATGTGTCTAGGTGAGGGATATGTCGTATAAAGCAGGGCCGAGGTATAACTTCAAATGTCAGTGAATTTATACCATATGATTCTACTGTGTTATCATTTTAGAAAATTCCATAGTCCAAGTGTAGGTTTTAAAACATCCATTGGATTATTTTATTTATTTTGGACACATTTGCCACATACATAGGTATATATACTGATACTGGCAAAATGTTTTTATTAATAGCATGATACTGATCAACCACATTGCCCACTTTTTCAAAATTACTTCCTTTTTCAAAATTACTTCCTGGTTGGACAAGCAAGATAAACACACAAATGTGGGTGTATTATTGGAACAATGTAGGAAGTGAAATACTTGGAAATGTGCTGGATGAGTAATTTCATTAGAATACTATTGGTAAACAGACAGTTGTGGTTGAACTGGTGGCCTAGGTCTAGGAGGCTAACATGTCAATTTTATGTATGTTGCTCAATATCACAAATTTGCTTCAAATGGCTTTAAATATACAACACTGTCTATGATTTAATGAGTGACTGAAATCTGAAATTACAATTATGGTATAGCTGTTTTTCTTAATCTTGACATCTTTCAGGTCTTAAACTAAGGAAGACTTTCAATTTAGAAGAAGGAAAACAAAAGCAGTGAACTGCAAAAACTGCCAACCAATAAAGGACTACATACATTTGCATATTATAACTTGACATAGTATGTTTTAAGTTACTCAGTAGTGTAAAAGCACTAATCTCAGTTATGTAACCCATCATTTTGACATGTTAACATGTTGCTTCCCCAACTTTGTACCCCCTAAGTATCAGTATAGATAGTAAAATTTGCTGGTGTGGCGGCATGAATGAGTGTTTTAATGGGAATGTAAATAGTGTGTGAGTGTAGCACAGCCTGCTGATTATCCCAACCAAACATTCCACCACTTCAAAGCTTCTGCTGTAATTACAATGCTCTGAGGTGTGCCCGACCCACACAACCAGAGGCTTCTCAAGCTTCTCTGTCATACACACAAACACACACACACACACACACACACACATACTGTACGGACATCCACACACACAAACATGTTCAGACAAATTGCTTTCGCTATTATCAGGCTTAAATGATATTATGGAAAAAAGGAAGTGGGATGTGTGGGTAATTTTGCTACACCCAGGAGAGCAGCCCTCTCATTCCTACCCCTCCTCCTCTTTCCTTCCTTCCTTTATTCCTCCTTCGTCTTCTCTTGCTATATTCTCTTTGAATCCACGGTCAGACAAAGCTGTGGTTGCATTATTTGCGAGTCTTAAATGTATTTAACATGTACAACCCTATTAATATTTAATATTTAATATATTTATATCAATTCCAATGCATTCACACATGTGTATCGAAAAGAACACTACCACAGATTATGTATTACTAGAGATGGGTCTGACATTGTTTATAGATAAGTTGTGAATGCATGCTGCAGCTCATATTGGTGCCAGATGCGCTATGGTTCCAAATAAGCCAATTAATTGAGTGCCGGTGGTTTCTGTGATTAGAATATTGGCAATTAGCAGTGTTCCTCATTCAACAGTGTTGAAAGATGGATTGACACACATCGTGCCAAGAATGTTTTGTTTTTTTGCCCTTCCTTATTGGATTTGACTCTGATGATCACACTGGCACTTTTTGTCTCCTCCTTTTTGAGCTCTCATCTGATAGATGGACCTGAAGCTGGAATTATAAATAAACACAAATAAAGAATAGACAAGAACAAGAATAGAGGGGTAAAAGAAGGGGAGAAAAGACAGAGGATTAGGAGGAAGATAAACACGAGGGAAGGATATGAATAAGAAAATTATCAGGGAAGAGATAACGTAAAAAAAGGATGCAGAAAGTCATGTGAAGGTAAGGACGGAAAGGAAAAGAAAAGAAGGAAAGAATAAGATGCAATAGATAAAAATACATGAAGCAAGCACTAAAGGGTGCAAGGGAGAAAACAGGAGGGAGTAGAGGAGGAAACATGCCACTGACGCTCAGCCAAGAACGAGTTCTGTGAATAATGACTGACAAGCTGCCTGTGGGGTGTACGGGCACAGCCAGAGAGAAAGAGAGAAAGAGAGCGAGAGAGGTGGAGGGGGGTGGAAGGGGGTGGAGGGGGGGGGTTCCTTAGCAGAGCTGCAAAAAAATAAAAAAAGGCAACAGTTTCTCCCCTGAGGAGTCAGTCCTTTCATCTGGCCGCTTACTGGCGCCTTCACAAACCTCTGATTGTCTGTGAAATAACCCCACTTTAATAAGGCAGCAGTGGCAGCCTCCTGGGAACTGAGTCCTGCTCCACAGTCTGACATAGACAAGCTACTCAGCCCTGCTGGCTACACGTAAAAATGTAGGGGAAGAAATTGGGTATTTACTGTATATAAATCTATCCTCAGGGATGTTCGAAAAAAAAAAAAAGCAGTATGTCCTCTTTGAAGAATGGCTATATGGAAAAGGAGAAACTTGCCACAGTTAAAATAAACATCTATTTCTCTCTGAAGTACACAAGTGAGACTTTTGCCATCAGTGAGTTTAAAAAACCTATTTTAAAAACAACTTATTCCTAAATGGGAAAAAAATCCTGTTATTCCTGTTGGAGAGGCTGTAATAGTTTTGCACTGCTGCACTGTCTGAATGAAGGACACACACACACACACAAGCATACACACTCATTGCTTCTGCTACTCAGACATTAGCAGATTATGAGTGTGGATAGGACCTTGTGATGTGAAATACCGATTAATTATCATTCAGTGACAGAACGGTTTCAATTACCAATGGTCTGGGTGTTAAATATGAGCAATTAGACGACAGATAAAAAATGACTTAAACAACCATGTCCATGAGAAAAAATCTTAAGATAAGTGAAACATCCTTTCAGCTTAAAATATTTCAACCGTCATCAAAGAGCTGCTTCTTCAGATAAACTGCTGGAACAAGTGTGAAGTTCTCCATCAGGAGTCGGGCACTTTCATCTGACATGACGTGAAATTGTCCATGGAAAAACCACAATGAGTTACTTCATGAGAATCACAATGAGTTGCTTCATGTCTAATGTGCGTAGAGAATGGCATTGAATCATAGGACAAGAAGATGAATGAGTCTGCTAACAGACATGGAGAGACATGTGAATGTCTCATCAAGTTTGCGTCCAGTCGCGCCTCAGACACCAGCTGGACCGAGCTAAGGACTTTAAAACGTAAATCTGTAATTTCGTAAAGTAATTTACTCTGTAATTTGAGTGTGACACCCTTCTTTAAAGGCTGGACTGACACAGCACACATTGTGAGTTACAATGGAAAGTCCCAATAAAGGGAACAGCAAACAAATCAGAGAGAGAGATAAAGAAGAAAAGGGATCAGTGTTTCATCCTGGGTATAATTCTCCATAATTATCCGCATGGGGCCCGTGTTTACACATGCAGTCTCATGAGGTTAGAGTTAGAGCTAATCCATTACTGAAGCTTAACATGTGATAATGCTGTGGCACAGCTATTATTTTTGCAGCCTTTTCCCCTGAATTCACTTAAACCAAAGAGGCACTATAAGGGCAACCTGTGCCATCAAGTGATAAATTATTGATTTCACAGAACAAAATTAAGCCAGAAACTTGAAAAAACTTTATTTGGCACCGATCTGTAATTTTTTTTACTTCATTATGATACAAAACTGAAACAGCTAATAAGAGAAACAACTGTTGCTAAAGTGAAACTTCGGGTCAAAATAGTCATTCTTACACAATTTTATACACTGTCCTAATTTGAAATTATTTAGTAATGATGAAATTAAACATTTTTTTATTAGCAAGGGAGTAAGTAACAACAACAACAACTACTACTACCACTACTACTACTACTACTACTACTACTACTACTACTAATAATAATAATAATAATAATAATTTTGTAGGGTCTGTTGCACTGTACCCCTCAAACCAAAACAAGCATCTTCTGTTTCCGACTGTCCCTGAAGGCAGCATCTGCTCAGTCATAAACATTTTGGGCTGCAGTGATTGGCTAAAGTCGAGCCGTGTCAACGTGATGCGTCTACATACTCCCACACACAACTTGACAGCTGCATAACATTGCACTCGCTGGAGCGGGTCTCACCTGGCTGCCCTTTGACTGTCCCGTCCGCTCGGAGTTCAGTTTTTCAGATGAGACCTGGAGGAGAGATGGCTTCTCAGGAGACTTTTAAGGACTTGGGCTGCAGTTCGTCCGAGGAGGACAGTAATCGCGCGGACTTGACAGAGGCTACGGCAGAGGAGAAGACGTCTCCGGTGGTGCGCCGGCATCACCCGTTCAGCGTGGAGGCGCTCATGGCCGGGAGGAAGACTGACGAACGCGGCGGAGAGTCCACCTGCGGTAAACCGGAGGGCGGATCGGTGGTAGTGTCCCCCACAGGATTAAACTCTCTGTATCTGTGCCGGGAGACGTGCAGTCCTCCTGGGGGAAGCAAGAGGTTAATGGCTGCGCCTTCGTCGCCGGTAAAATCTGAAACATCGGAGTCGGAGGACTGCGCGCCATGGGTCACCAACAGCGCCTTTTCCGCACAGCCTCGTAAGTACATCCACGATGAAGCAGTATGAAAACTGTCTGAGTTTATAGACACATTCCTAAACCTTGTCATCTTGCAGCCTGCAATGTCAGAGTTTAAATTGGAACGAGTTGCCTAGAAGACAAACTTTTCATTCTTTGGTCAGCAAGTTTTCTGATTCTCTACAAGCTGTGCTGCAATTATGTCTCCTGTTGGACAGAGCTGTTTAAAGAATTCAGGGCATTAAATGGTTAATGGCAGAAGGTAGAACAAAGTGAACCAGTTACTGTAGACTCACTCAAAAATACATTAGATTTGGGTTTAATGAGGGATCACTTTCACTTATGTCCTTATAGGCCCTACTAGTACTGCCTACTAGGCATTATAATGTGCAACATATTCATGAAATGTAGTCTATAGGATGAAAGTCTAGCCTGATATCCACAACTTTAACTAAATTAATTAAGTTGTTTTGCGACAAACTGATCAGTACAGGAAGGACAAGCTACAATAAATCAGTAGAATTCTTATATTACAACTATGAAGGTCATTACGCAACATTTAGAAGCCAAATCTTCATTCTAAAATCTTGTGTTCATTGTTTCTTCTCCCAGGTCACGTCAATCCCTCCTGTCAGTTGAGGAAGCACAAGACCAACCGAAAGCCCCGCACCCCTTTCACCACGTCTCAGCTCCTGGCCCTGGAGAGGAAGTTCAGGCAGAAGCAGTACCTGTCCATCGCCGAGCGGGCCGAGTTCTCCTCCTCCTTGACCCTGACAGAGACCCAGGTGAAGATCTGGTTCCAGAATCGCCGGGCAAAAGCCAAGAGGCTCCAGGAGGCCGAGCTGGAGAAACTCAAGATGGCTGCTGATGCCAAGACGGCAGCAGTGGCAGCTGCTGCTGCTGGAGCATTACACCCTGGCTTTACGTTACCGCTGTCGTTGGGCGCCATGTCACTGTACGGACAGTCGTACTCCGCCTACCACCAACACCACAGACCCATTCTGCCCATTTCACCTTTAGGACTGTACGCTGCTCCTCTGGGCTACAGCATGTACCACTTGTCATAAAAATGGAAATATCACTGACTTTGGTGAAATGTGTTTCAGTACACTTCCCAGGATTCCCAAAAATGGACATGGAGGACGTGTGACTGACATTTAGTAAATATATGTTTATGTTAATGATGCACAAGGAGTGTTTGAATGAACTTTCCAAGCACTTCAAGTCAAATCTATTTTTTCCCACAGCGAGGATAAAAAACAACTTAGATGCCCTCTTGCTCCCTTTGGACTGCCTGTTTACATGACTTGTCTTTTTATGAGGAGGGGCGTCTGTCCAGCTGTTTATATTCTTCTCATGTTTACTTCTGCAATAATTGAGCTGGGCGAGGACTTGCACTGGGCACAAACAATACAGACTACAACTTAACTTTCACTTAAGCCTTTCCCGTCATCAGATAAAGTGCCTTGTGTTGAAAAAGGGCCTTAATATCGAGACACTTTGTACACTTGTATGGATGAATGAGTGTTTCAGCAACTCAGGCCAAATAAAACATATCACTTTAACAGCATTCGTTTAATTCTACAAAAAATGAAGTCTTCAAGACAGTAAGCCTCAAATTATTCATCACAGTGAAAACTTTCACGCCATTGTAATTAAAACTTTGTTAATGTTTTATCTCTCGTAGCAATAAAAACCTTTTGATCACCCCCACCCCCCACCCCCCATTTCCTTATCACACATGAATAGACTCTAAACATATTTATTCTCTTTGAAATATAATGCTGGAAATGTGCAAATGCCTCATGTTGTGTATTTATGTGAGAATATGGTACAAAAGTTCTGACCAAAATTGTATTTATATTATTGTTCTTCTTGAATCATCCCTTTGAAAGGGTTTACATTATGCTATGCAGTTTATATATTATTTTTTTTCCACTAATGTTTTATTCAAATGGACAAAACAAATAAAGCCTTTTCAGACTTCTTCCTTTAAATAAATGACATTTAATTATATGTGTGAAAAATGTAATAGAAATATGTAAACTTGTGCAGCTACATGAGTCATTTTAAGTAATTTACCAATGAAACCAGCTGTTAGGCCTTTTTTTTCCCTTCATGTTCAGCCTTGTGCAGATACAGCTGCTCTTTGTGCGTGTGTGTGTGTCCGTGTGGTTAAATCCAGTGTCTGTGTTTCCCATCAGACAGTGGTCAGTTCAAGGCAATGTTTGACAAACCATAAACGATACCCATAAATTATGCAACTTCGCAGATAGTTCCCGTTCTTACTGAGCTGTCATTAACCACTAGTCAAACTTTTTATTTTATTTTTTTAAAGCAGAGATACATTTTATATAGCGATGCTTTGTTTGTGTACGTTTTCTCTGGCAGTCTTTATCTCTGTATTTATGACGGCAATGAGTCATTTAGGTCTCCCTGCATTTACGACAGTAGCGTGAGAACTCACAACAGCATTTATCTCTATAATTAGGCAGTTGGGTTGACAATTAATAAAAAACTACCTCGAACTACTGTCTTAAATTTTACCTCTCTAAAATCTTTTTTTTTAAAAGTTTTAAAAATCTTACTATTAATGACCACTGTTGACAAAAGTTTTGAATTTAGCCAAATTCTGCCAGACCCCTCAGGGTGAGTTTGGTGGGGTGTGGGGCAGCTAAAAGGTGCCTGTGCTTTGTTGCAATTATGAGAGCAGCTTACAACTTCCGTGTGACTTTGATGTGACGAGGAAATCGTTTATAGGCAGCAGCATATTTATGAGGTTCCCCTTTAATCAGAACAAGGCGGAGAGGCCAAGCAGGCAAAGGGAACTGGCAGGCAAGCAAGTAGCTTACAGAGGCAAGCAATCAGCCTAATGAAGTGCAGATTGGCAGGAGTGGCTCCAAGTCTCTTGTGAAGCATCGAGTTTGTGCTACTTACTGGAGGGGTGTTATGTTTCACTGGTGAAGAATTTCATAAATTGTCTGTCTTTGTGCTTGTAGGGTTGTCACTGGCACTGAGGATCTGTTTTTGTCATTGCCAGTTCCCTTCCTCCGACAGTGATTGGGCATGCTTGTGGTTCAGCATGTTACTTAAAGACAACATGTGACTCAGCCCTCCTCTGTTTGCAAGTCATGTGCATGTCTCCTGCCTCCTCTAGTGGCTGTTTGTTATATAGCATCATGGGAAAAAATGTCCTTGCTCCTTCGCCCTTGCTGTTCTGTGAAGCACCATGCCAGTAAAATTGGTTTGAGTTTATCAGGCGTACACTATACAAACAAAACAAACAAAAGGCAATCAATTGATTAGATTGTGAAGGGCAGTCTGTCAACAATCTTTAAAACTTTGGGTGAACATAACAAATAAACTCAGATTGTGCAGCAGCTCATTCTTGACAGTGCAGAACACAATTGATGGTTCTATAGTTCAAGATAAATTCCCATTAACTTCTTTGCAGAATGACATCTATGACACTCCAACTGCAGGACGTTTTAGAGAAAATATGACTAGTTTTTTCTAGATGAAATATGACTAGATATGATGATGATATGATGATAATAATTTTGGAATTGTGCAGTCCTTGAAAACCTCACAAATCAACCAAATACTTGTATAATTATATTTCAGAGTAAATATACTTTGTATTAGAAATTGTGTTGAACATGTCTTTGAATTCTTATAAAACAAAATAAAAAAATGAATCAATCTTTTGTGTTTTGTTGATTTTCCCATATTAACTTACAAACATACAGCACACAAAAGGAAAGGGAGCAATTCATTGCAGATAAGAGATTTTTTAATACACTTAATGTGCTGAAATGTGGGCACTAAGATGAAAAAGGAACACAAAAAGGTAGATAAGTAGGGTCTATGAAAATTGAGCATATTAAAAATTTTACACCTGTAATGGATGATATCTATATTAAGTCACGGTTAACTAATTAAATGATAGGCCAGGTTTCAGCATCTTGCTCCATGTAATAAAAACTCAATTAAAATAAAATCAATGTATGAACCACTTACAGGAGTTATGATTTATGATATTTGGGCACAGACAACAATTTAGCTGCTTGTAATGTTTTGAATTTAGACATAACTACATTTAGTTTTCACTGACATATTTGACCTGATACAGTTTATCCAACAAGATTCAAGACAATTAGAAAGAACATTAAAAAATGTTTCTCCATTGATTTACTGATATGTTCTCTTCTTGTTCTGTTTTGTTTTGTTTTTGCTGCTGTGTCTGTCTATTACTCTTCTTTTCAGAGCCTTTCTTGTCTTTTACTGCTCACAAATTCACTTCTTTTTTGACAAACTGGGGTCTCTGTCAGTGTCTGAATGTTTCACTGTGTCTGCTGCAGGACTCAAGTTATAAGGTTAAACATACACAAACCCAGTCAGCAGCAGGTAGTTAGGATCAGCAGCTACTACTAGTGTAGTAGATAAAGGTAACAATCAGCTTTTCACTGAGTTCAAACAAACAAACAAACAAAAAAAAAACAGACTTAAACTCAGTTGATGTTTGTATTAGTGTTATACATAATGAATTTGATACAATAATCATTTGAGGGTTTCAAAACTTAAAACTGAGCAACATTTCATAATCTTTTCAGCTCCTTTAACCACAGTCACAGAGAAGTGAGGTCACATAGTAAAGAGATGCAACCTGATTGGTCCTCCTACAGATGGAACCTTGTAGCACCAAGTATGAGATTGATTTCTGAGACAGAACCATTTGTCAAATATCAGGGCAAATAATGCATTGAACAAAAAATAAACCCAAACAAAATGTCAATAACTTGTCAAAGACTAGTTCCATGTGAAAACTCATTTTTGCCAAAAATTCTAAGGCCACGATATGCTAAACAAACAAATGATTAAACTAACCAAATAACTAGTAAAATATAAAATACTTTTGAAATATAGTCTAAATAAAGCAAATATCTTGAGTAATCAAACTCATTACAAATACTAATAATAATCAACAAAGTACAAACAAACTATAGCTCCTACAAATGCAATTCAACTAATAACAGGCCATTTACATTCAACACATTTACCTCTGCTACAAAAATACTCAGCAGTAAATGTGTTAGAACAAAAAGAACAAAAACAATGTTTATGTTGCTGTGCCACAATGGTACAGATGCATTTTTGTTTATAATAGCCCACAGCTGGCCTAACAGCCCTGAATGTTTGAGAAATGCAATTGTGCATTTTGCACTATATATCTCATAGTCTAATGTAAATGTAGTTTCTGCTCTCTCTTTCAGAATACAGAATAGCAGTCAGCATCCCTGCTGCTGCTGATTTGTTCTCTTTTAAACTTGTTTACAGATACTAATGAAGCTTTGGGCAGTGCCTCCCAGAAACAACTTGTACAGACTAGGACATGATGCACAAGAATTCTGTTGTTGGAGTGTGTGTGTGTGTGTGTGTGTGTGTGTGTGTGTGTGTGTGGTCTTTGGAAATATCCCTTGAGAGCCACACAGTAGCAGATGTAGGGAAATTGCCTGGAGCAGGCCAGTGGAAGAGGGGGACAGCCAAAGCTTCTAAAGATTATGCTGGACACACACACACACACACACACACACACACACACACACACACACACACACAGACACAGACACAGACACAGACACATGCACACATGCACGCACACACACACATGCTCACATGATGGCCTGTTTCTGTTTCACTGATTTCTGGGAAACATCTTTGGAAACTCTCTCTTTCACAAAAACAAACACACAAACTCACACACACACTGTAAAATACACAAGATGGCAGTTTTACCAGCTATTGTTTTCATATTTTGGTTTTGTGTTTTGCGTTTCTTTCCTCTGTGACATTCTAAACATTATTACTCAATATTTTGCATCTTTAAAATTCAACTGCGCAGTCTCTCAGAAATAATGAAGTCATTAAAGATTATTGTTGAAGATTGATGATATGAAATGGATTACCACACATGGATAACAAATACGATGAATCATAGACACATTTATTGCAACATGCATCATTCCAACAAAAATTATTGATGTGTTCATGCATGCTAGTGTTAATTGGTTTACACCGATAGTAGCTTGTCACAAGGAGACACGCTATCAATAAGAACACACATGGGTCAATGATGTATCAATTTGGTGTTTGCAGACTTTGCTGGCTGCAGCATGTCTGAATGTGCTCATCCCACCTCTTAAATGAACATGTAAAATGCTGTTTAATTTGACAGTTTCATATACTGCATGTTTGATCAAAGCAGCACATCTAAAGACAATCTCAACATTCCAGTAAAATCTTCACATTAAATGAGACACACTTTTCTTACTCTGCAGGAGTCCCTGCCTCTGTTTATAGGGCATTACGCAACTAATTGCATAATGCGAACTACTGAGAGAGAGGCAGAATCGGTCGTGGATTGATGCACAAATATAGATAAACACAAACACAGAGATTAGATGATTTGCCATCATATCACTCATTTTGTTCGGGAACAGTCACTTCAGAAATGTCATGAAATTACTTATTCATCAGTGTTTACGCAGAAAGCATTGACAGACACACTAATGAGGCAAGATGGATCTGCACTTTAACAGTGTATTTAAAGCTCCTAGATGACAGGCATGATAAAATGCATCTCTCAGCTATTATAAAATCAAAATTCAAAAGAGGCCTCTGAAAGCAGTGGCAAATGGCCGTTCATATCACTTAAACTGCGCCTTTGACGTCATGAGTAAGCTGTAAATATGAATGTGATGCCCGCTGATCTGAAACCATTTCGGCCTCTCAGCTAATCGTTGATGCACTTGACGTGACACTTGGAGAGGAAGCTGAGAGACTGATGTTGATTTCTAGGTTCGATTGGTTTTGAATAAATGTCCTCACATTAAAAGTTGAGTGGATGTGGTAAAATGGGTAACATTTTTTATTCTGAGGGAGAACACGTCATCCTGCTGGGTGAAGAATCGAACCCTGCCCGAAGCCTTTCAAAACAGCAGTGGGGAGCAATAAATTCATGACCGATATATTCAGTGAAAAAAATTTTAAAATGTGTTCAAGAGAATGTTTGATGAATTATCAGGACAGTGTCAAGAGTTGGTTGATGAGCAGGCTAATATGCTGGAGATTCCCTCTGACAGTATTTGCAAGTAACTGATTTTCTTCTTTCTCTCTTCCTCTTTTAGATGAGAAGGCAAAGTCCTTTTAATATGTTGTGGCACTCAACCTGATGGAACAGCTTGGAGGGTTTTAGAGTGTGATTATATTCCAATATATGCCAATTTAGAGCTATTAACCACCCTGTGATGAATTAAATTAATGTGGAAAACACTACATTAGGTCTCTGGCATGTTGGGGATTATTTTAGACATACTAAATGGTACGTCAGCAGAGCCAGTAACAAAAATAGTTCTATATTAAAAAGGAAGGCTGTTAAAGCAAACATCAGTGAGACTATGCCAGTGTATTGGGGATCTGCGCCAAAATAAAATAGAACACTGAAAATACATAGAAAGACAAACAGACATGTCACACGGGTACAATCTAAAAACTACACAGTAACTGCTAAGATGAATCTAAGTGAAATTCAATATTCTTTTTTGGTTTGCTGAAATAAATCAGCTATAAAGGAGAAAAACAGGGGATACAGAAGTGAGAAGATACTACAGATGTAGACCGGAAGGGGCAGCAACTCAGAATCAGGAGGATACTTCTGTAATATCATTACAAGGTCACAGTGTGACAATCCATTATGCTAAAAAACAGCTGTCTCAGAGTTGTAGAAATCCATCATGGGGTGTTAGATAAGTCAAGCTCTCCCAAACTTTTTTTACAATTCAACTGTTTGAATTGAGAGGGCTGTAACCTTCAATGCTCTTTGCAGAAATAAAAAGAGTTGGAAACTATAGAAAGGACAAAAATCCATGTTTATAATTCAGTGAATGCACAGAAACAGCGCACACACATTTTTGTCTATTTATGCAATCATCATTAACAAATAAACAGAGAGAAGACTAGAGACGAGACTCCTTCGACAGACAGAGTGATGAGGATGAAGTCCCCTTTTTTATCCAGTAGGCGTCACTATAGCAATAAAGTTCAGCAGGAGCAGCCTCTGTGCGCATCAATGAAACCTTACAAAGCCACTGGTGACCATTTAAAAACAGGCTGCTTTAATTTGGCTGCTGTTCTTAAAATAGAGTGAGTGAGTGTCAATGGTCTAAAAAAAGAAGTTAGGGTTAAGAGCTGTTCATAGATGTTAAGAATTGAAGAGTGGGCCTAGCTGGAGTTATTTTGGTGAATAGCGAGTTGAAATCAAATGTCTCTTTAAAAATGCAAACGATGCTGCATATGAAGAGGAAAACATACTGGCATATTTATACACTCCCATACTGTTTCACCACCTGTTTACAGAGCAGAATGCCTCTGTACATTGTTTGCAGGAATGTGTATGTGCATGTATGTGGCTGGGGAAATGCTTTTAGCAGCCGTAAGTATTGTAAAGTGTGTGTGTGTGTGTGTGTGAAGGAGAGGGAGAAAGAGAATAAGTTTGAGTGCCTTTGTGACTCTGACATTCTCCAACTATTTAACCTTCACCACTTTATAGGAAAAGACAGAGGAGTTGAGTTGTCACAGATTGAGTTTGCCGCATGTGTTCCCACAATTACACACACACACACACACACACACACACACACACACACACACACACACACACACACACACACACACACGCTCAGTGCCACCATAGCACCTTTTCTACATCACAAATGGTCACAGCAATAGGAACTGACATTACATTGCAGTGCCCTCTATGCACACACACACACACACACACACACTAATTCAACAAGTCAGTAATTCAAATAATGATGCTTCAGCCATGTTACACACTGTTAAGTTGAATGGAAGAAATTTCACCTTGGCAAAAAACAAAATAAAACCTAATAGCCTTGACTCTAACTGAAGTATATGACCTTTTATTAGTCAATTACATGCACATTCCATCAGGTTAGCTTTGAATCGGGTTTGAAGCCATGTGATTTGCAGGCTGTTGAAGCCATATGATGTGCGAGAACATAGCTGTGGGATAACGGCTATTTATAGATTCACATGTATGATTTCATGTGAATGCTTACTGGGTTTCTCCCTCTTTCTCTCATTAGGACAGATTATGCACATGGATCTGCACAGGTTCTGAAGCGATGGGATCAGTAAGGGGAGCACAGGTGTTGTGTGTGTATATGTGTGTGCTATAGATAAAAAAGATCACATGGTTGTGTATGAGAGAGGGTGTGGATGTGTGTGTATCTCCTCACACTGGGTTGTATATAGTATAAGATAAAACTCACACTTTTACAGTTCTGTACTTAATATACAGTGGATTCAAAAAGTATTCAAACCCCTTCACTTTTTGCACACTTTATTGTGTTGTGGATTTAATTTTAAATGAATAAAATTGACATTTTTGCCCGTCAATCTACACTCAATAACCCAGAATGACAAAGTGAAAACATGTTTTTAGAAATTTCTGCAAATTTACAGTATTGCAATTAAAATAATGAAATCTCTCCCATACAAATGTATTCAGACCCTTTGCTGTGACACTCCAAAAGTCAGGTCAAAAATAGCAATTTTATCCATTTAAAATTAAATCTACAACAGAATAAAGTGTGCAAAAAGTGAAGGGGTTTGAATACTTTTTGAATCTACTGTATGTGTGTGAGGGAGAATAAAAAAAGGAAATTCTTTAGACTTAGAAACACATATTATTGCAAACCGTACAACTACTGTAAACTTACTGTAAACCTTACAGTGAATGCACTTTAAGGGAGTTGATTCTCACTTTTTTCATGGGATAGATTAAGAATGATTCCCCAAAGTTCCTGGTAGTGTCTTTAAATATTATGGTATCCTGCTGAGGACCTAAAGCTTGATGTGCTAAAATACTGGCTGTTAATTTGCACCAGTTTTCACAGATGAATCCTACAGGATTAAAAAAAGATATTAAGCTCAACATGAGACCTTTCAGAAATGGCTATGTGATGTATGGTTTACTGGATGGTAAAATGGGATGAATTTGTAGTGCTGCACAAGATCTACAATTTCTTCAAGCTGTGCAAGTGTTTTATTGTTTACAATAAACAGAAATTTTGTTACTGTTCCATAGTTGCCATCCCACATGAGATTGCTGATCCACCATGGCTCGTAAACTACAGTCCAACAGATTTCAGCTGTGAATTCTGACCTTCTGTTCAGGATGCAATGTCGTGCCAAGCTATCACACAGAGCTTCAAGAGTGAGCCAGTGGGAGAGCAAATGTTTCAGAACATGTATGCCTGCATCTATTTATGCCTTTGTCCCAGTGTAACTGCATGCCTGTATGTATTTGGCTGCATATGCCAGTCTGCAGTCTTCAAACCTGATTGCAGAATTATACAAGAACTGACAGATTCGTGGAATGAAAATGGCTTGTGAGATTTAATTTAATGGCTGTTCTGTGTTCAGTAGAACATGGCACTAACACAAAAAGGGTAGGCAAGCACTTCAAGAGAAAACAGGCAGAATTATTGTGACTTTTATGTCACAAGAAAGCCAAATAAGCTTAGAAGAACACACAGTTCCTGATATACCTTACGGGGCCACCCTCATTGCACAGTCATTGACTGACTCCTAATACATCCATAAATGCACATGCTCTCATACATTTTCACACATTTTGTCAGAGATTCGATTAAGGGTAAATTTCCCAGTAGAGCTGTTCGAATATCAAAAATGGGCACAAATCTGCTGGTGCAAGGAATTTGAAATAGATATTGAACAGCGTGGGGCGAGCAGAATAGTGCTAATAAATTGATTTTCTTCCTGATATACAGTGTCTCATCTGAACACACACTTTCAGTCTCTCCTGGACATCCCATTATTTCAAGATGAATGATGATAACCTTTTTCATGTTTACGTTTTTCTGCCCTTGGGTCTTTTCTGCCTTTGTGAATGAGGAATTGAATGGCTCCAAATAAAGTGGTGCTACCGCTAAGACAGAAGAAAATGAGGATGGTAGAAAAGATGAGCATGCAGAGGTAAAGAAGACTGATTTAGCCCTTTATTCTAATAGAAAGGGAAAATAGTGCATGTGATGAGATCTTTGTATAGGCCGAGGGTTTATGCAGGGTGGTGCAGGGTGGCTTGAAGAGAGGTAAACAGGAAATATTAAAATATTGAGAGGGTGCCCAAATAACAATGGAGAGGAGGATTTGATGGATGGTATCTCCTCAAGGGGTCATAGCTCGTCAGCATAAATGACTCAAAGTTGGCCTTTGTTGCTGTTGCTGTTGCTGTCCTTTAATAATCAAGATTGTATTGTGCAGTCTAGGCTGCGGTGTGGCATATACAAATGCTTGTTTTTATTTTGTCATGATAAAAGCTTGTAGTGCATGTATAGAGCTCCAACCAGCCCATCAAGAAAATACTAAATTGTTTCAAATTTAAATTTTTAAACAAAGGAAATTGATTTTTTGACTCTGTGTTGCTGATATGACATTGAATTTAATTGATAGTAGCAACTAATATTGAACAGCAATTACATTTTCTTGAAGGATAAGTTCAGTTTTTCAAGTCTGTCTTGTAACAAAAGTCAGGCGCCAACATGAACACTGAAACAGGTCTCCGTCACTGTAATCATTCCTCCTATTCATATTGACCATTAGAAGATCCACCCCAAATGTGCTTACAACCTAAGTGATGGGGGACAAAATACACAGTCCTTGTTTGGAGCAAAAATCTATTTAAAAGTTTATCTGAAGATAATATAAGGCCTCAGGAGTCTGAGTTTGTTAAATAAAATGGATATCTTACACAGTTACAGTCTTTTTGGTAAAAATTTCCCTCTTTGTATCTCGGTGGACAGTGTTTTCCTGTTTAGCGGTAGTGGAAAGATAAAAACAAAAAGAGAGAATTTTGCACTAAAATGACTTAAACTTTGAAAGATATTGAATTGATTTGACTAAAAGTCTCATATTAGATTCAAATAAACTTTTAAATACATTTTTGCTCGAACGAAGAGCCATGGATTTTGTCTCCCATCACTTACATTGTGAGCTCATTATGACAGGATCTGAACAAGAGGAATGATTACAGCAAGAAAAACATGTGTCAATGTTCATTTGGGCACCTGATACTTGATACCTGAAGATACTTGAAAAATTGTGAACCTATCCTTGAAAGCTGCATTAATTGCATTTTTGGCTACTTAAGGACAAGAACTCCATAAAAAGCTGAAAATTACAGACCCGAGCAGAGTACTGCTTTAGAATGTTGTTATGGCTAATGGGTTTGCAAAAAATGGCTATTTATACATCCACGAGATACAGAGCAATATTAGCACTCCTTTGGATTGTGTTTCTGCCAATGTAGTGACAATAAGTCCAATATTCACTCTCCTGCTCTCTTTTGGTCAACACCTACTGAGAAAGATACAATATATGGGCCTTTAGCTACAAATGTTAGTTGTTCTACTTTCTTCACAAGCTAGTTGCTAACTTAATCTGTCTGCTGTCTGGTGCTGCAAAAGTAGCGTACAGTTGTTTATCATATCGTACTATTTATTGTACATGGTTTATCAGATTGTTTTTGCTGAAAAAAGCTGTCTGCTGCTGGAAACGGTTGATGAGAAAGGATACTTTGTGAGCAACAACAACAATGAGCTAAAGAGCTCTGTAGAGCTGAGGGGCACTGCGGAGTTGACTGAAACCTTCACCATGAGTAACCCCTTTCACATTATGCATAATGAGTTAGAGGAGCTTTAAGTCAATTTGTTTTGGATTTACATCACATGATGGACCCTAGAAGCAGGAATATGGGAGACACACAGAAAGACACAGAAAACGGTCAGAACACACACAGTATGTGTTTGTGGGTTTGTATATCCAACTGTGTGTTAGCAGTAACCAAGGGGATTTCATTAGCCACATTTCTTCTCATAGGGTCAGATGCCCTTGCGTAGATGGCTATATATGACTCACAGGAAGGAGGGAAGACCTCCTACATTGTAGCCTTTGAGTAGCAAATACAGCAGGAGAGTCTGGCTGTCAGTCAGCATCCTACACATTGTGCATCCCTGAGAGTCAGCAGAACTCTCTGCTGCTGTGTCACATTAAAGGCAAGATGACCCGAGGGTGTTGGCTGCCTGCTTTGTCAGTCTAACAAAGCCTGTTTGGCCCTTTTCGTACCATTGGAAGGACAATTTGCTGTGTGTGACCTTTGGAAGGGCAATGTAACATGACAAGAGCTGTTAACATCTGAAGAGCACCTAGGGGTCTCTGAAGATATAGGCCATTCTTACAGTTTTAGAGTTTATCCATTTGTCATCTTTAAAATAGACTCCCCCCCTCCTTCCCACCTCATTTTCTGTGCTTTAATCTCTGCTGTCTCTGCCTTCTATGAGCTTTATTCACTGTATGTGGGCAGTAGCACCCATTCAATGATTTCATGGTTCACAGTAGTATCACTTCCACTGCAAAGGGAGAAGGGACGACACCAGAGAAAAATTGTCAATACAAATCAGGAGGTGGGATATAGCATTTGAAACTACTCCTCCACCCACACACCACATCTTAGCACAGATACACATTATATGAACACTACAAACTCATCAACTAATAGATTTACATGTACTTTATGATGCAGTTAAGACAATAATGCTTGTTATTACATGTTACATGACCTCTTTTAAAAAGTACATAAAATTCATTCAAATTTTCTGTCTGTTAGTTCTTTTTTCCCATATCTTCTAAATCCTAAAGATGAATAAGCAGTTATGGATGGATGGAGATATATACTGTATATATGAACAAATGTATGCTACTATAATAGCCTCTACTATTCTTAGACAGCTTTCCACAAGATTGCGGAGCCTAGTTGCAGCGATTTGCTCCTATTCAGCCTCAAAAGCATTAGAGAAGATGAGCACTGATGTTGGCGTTCCATTTCATCCCAAAGGTGTTCAATGTGGGAAAAAAAACTTAATTCATTTATGGACCCTGCGTCGTGCATGGGAACGATGTCATTCTTTTCCTTTTTTTTTCTTCCTATAGTTGTAGGGAGCAGACTTGTTGAGGATACAATAATACTGTAACGTTAAGATTCCCCTTAATTGAAACTAAGGTGCCAAAACTATAGCTATATGCAGTAGTGTTGATACACAGATGGACAAATAGATGGTTAGATGGATGGAAAAAAGGAATTCAGGAGAGTGCATGGGAGACAAAAATGATACTGACACATGGTGACACAAAGGCTGTGATTGACACAAGCCCCTAACACACAGATAGTTAATTTATTCCTCCCACTCCAACCAAATTTACAACAAAAATCACTATTTACGTGGCTCTTTTATGGTTGTGTAGTTTTATCATGGGTTTTCACCGACAACATAGATGGAGGAAAATCTCTATTTCAGTTAAAAATAGTGGCTATCAATAAATAATTCTAAAGGGTATTTTTTCCTTAATTATTAAAGAAGAGTGAAATCTTATCTGGCACGATCTGTTGCTCTACGCATACAAGTGTATGTGAATGTGTGTGTGAATATTTATGTTATGTCTGCGAATGCATGTGTCTCTGCGTTCAATTATGGACGTAAGCATGCACACTTCCATTTCTCTTTGTTTTGTGTATGCCTGTGTGTGTGTGTGTGTGTGTGTGTTTGTGTGTCTGTGAGTGTGTGTGTGTATGTGTGTATGTGTGTTTCAGCTAGCTTAAGTACCACTGCTCCTGAATAGAGGATGTCAGTGAACCGGCTAGCCTCTGGGGTTTAGTTTCCACTCTACACGCTGTGAACACTGTTCTATTCTAGGAACTTGCCTAAAAACAGAGAGGAACACAGTTGTGGCACTTTCTGACACTCCTACCTCTGGTGCAGCTGCTGTTTAGCTTCGGCCAGGGAGGGCAAGAGAGAGTGAAGGAGAGAAAGGAAGAGGGACGGAAAGGACAGAAGAGGGAGAGGCTGAGGGGAGACACTCACCCTGGAGGCATTTATTCAGGCAGCCAGCAGAGGCATACATCTACATAACCAGCTGGCAAGATAGACAGTCACTGAGTCAGTTATCCATCAATCCAAAAAGAAAGCTAGCCCAGCAACCGAAATGAACTGAGTTGCTCAGAAGCGACAGAATTGGACTTCAACTGTGGCAGGTGTGTGCCTCACTTTTATACGGCCTCCTGACCAGGTAATGTTAATAGAAAGTGGCAAGATGGGAGGTGTGAAAGAGGAGAAAGAGTGGTTGAAGGGAACATGCCTCAGTTTTATGAGGTAAATGGAAAAAAGAGGCAGATGGAAGGCTAGATAAGGTGTGAATCAAACAAGCAGATATTGGTGTGGCTGTGCCATGGTTTGTGTTTGTGTTTCTCTGAAGAACGTGTGTGACATCATAGCTGCCAAGCCGTCATTGCTGCAGTTTTTGAACTACACTTCCCAGACATCATTTGGCAATCAAACTGTGTTGTCAGCGTATACTGGAGTGTGTTTCCTTGTTTTCCTGCCAGTTCTTGTTCTATTTATTTCTTAAGTGCTGTTAAAGCTGCAGAAAACATAAAACACTTCATCACTTCCTCATTTGTCTTGATACTGCTTGCTTAGAGCAATTAATATAAAAGATTTAATTTAGTGGTTATACTTGATGTTGAATCATGGCTGTGTTAGAGTGCTTAACAATAGAGACCAGGAAAGCAGATATTTATTTAAATGAAAAGGATTTCAATCAAAAGGATAATTATATTCCCTTCGTTATTCTCTGTCATCCTCTGTCTCCCTCTAGAGCAACTAAAGCCAGCCTCTCTGTGGAGAGGGATGACAAAACTACTGAAGGACAAATTTCAGAGAGCTTCTAAAACAATTTTTTCTTTTTTTTTTTTTTCTTTTCTTTTTTTGGTCAGCTCATGGCTGGAAGAACTGGTGGCAAATATTTAGGGACTGCATACTGAGTGTGTTCTGCCTTGGTGCAATGTAGTGCATAGCGACTATTAAATTAAAGGTCCAGTGTGTAAGATGTGTGGTATTTAGCGGCCTCTAACCGTGAGGTTCTAGATTGAAGCACTCCGCTGCTCACCCCTCCCCTCCCTAAGACTTTGGAGAGATTCCAGAAGCTACGGTGGCCTTCAAGGACAAGAAGCTATTTGCTGAAGATGTCATCGTCCACGACAACTTCGAGTATTTCTAACAAGTCAAGCGAGGAGGTGAAGATGTATTTAATTATTTAGTCTATAATACTATAGGTTATAGCTCACAAGTAAGATAGCAGTTATGAGTGTTTTATGGTTTTGGTAATACAAGCTAACATTAGGAACGTCATGCTAAACAAAACTTACATTATTTTATCCTAACGTTAGGCGTTATTGATAGTGAGATAGCGTTGGCAGGATAACGTTACATATTTTATTATCCATTTGCAGAGTCAAGTACTGGAGGTTAGAGGAGGAGGAAGAGGGCAAGAAAGAGGGCGAGTTAGCAGTGCTGCTGCAGGCAGGACCAGGCGAGGGAGGAGAGCAAACACCGGCACCGCGGAAGCAGGGGAAAAGGCTGGAAACCCTCCAAAGGGACCGAAGTGACTGAGGTTTGTGACGTATTTATACAATTATTTTATCATATTCCTACCCGTTCTGCACAATATTAAAAATGCCAATACAACACAAAGTGGTATTTACATAGCAGCTCTGTGCTTTACATTACTGTAGTCTGTATAGTTTGATGTGTTATCAGTGTAATGTGAGTCAGTAGCCCCTTTTACACAGCCCGTTCAAGGCGGGTATACTGCGCCTGTAATCCGCCTCGCTGTTCTGTTTAGCCTGTATTCAGACCAAATCAGGCGGCGCAGCGCACAGCTGCAGGGTTGAAGAGGTGTGTGGGTGTGTTTGTGCTTTAGAAGCTAACCGCTGTGAAACAATCAGAAAATAACATTTATCGATCTGATTCACGGGCTTCCCCACTAATGTTACTAGCGCTCCCTCTCTTCATTCACCCTCTAGCTTATTCGACCACAGCTGCTCTCTCTCTCTCTCGTCTTTTTAAAATGAGTCGGGAAGCCGACAGAAAAGTCTAACTTTACTTTTAACGTTATCAAACAAAGAGAAATGTCCTCCCCTTGGATCCTCTTTATGGCTATAATGCGGGTTCTCTGTATAAAAGAGGCTACTGAAAACATCAGCAACACTACTGAATGATTATATAAATACTATATAGGGACAGTATCGAGCAGCAATATTTTGACTTTTTAAAAAAAAACATGTTATTGTTGTAGACATGTTTGGGAACACTGGACAGCCTACAATCTATATTCTGCACTACCATTACCATATTTCCAACATATCATGAAACTTATAACCTATAAAGCCTTATCTGTGTTTTTCCTGTGTTTTATTTTTTCAGAAACTTCTTGAAGAGATGACCTTGGAGGAGCACAGGCAGCTCACCAGTGAACTGCTTCAGAGGCAGCCAGGGTTCATTTTTGGTGCCTTGATGATGCATCAGTGCAGGCATGGTGTCCCACCGTTTGCTGGAGTGCCAGGGGTACCATGGTGTACTTGTAGTAACTGTACAGACATGCCTACGGACCGGGAGAGGAAATGCTGTGGCCAGTACCCTGCAGATTGTGTAATAACAATACCGCACCTCTCCCAGTACTGTCTTGAAAATGCTTATTATACATTCACAGGCAGTACTGGGAGGACATTATGGTATTTGGCCAAACCAGGAAGCCTGGGGATGACAACCGGGAGTACCGTTATGCTGCCTATAGACATTTCATCTATTGACAGCATGGCTCTTTAGGCCAGGGAAACCAACTTGTCATCCCCAGTTGCTGTGTTTGGAGGATCAGGGACAAGTTCCCTGGTCCTCCAAAGACATCACACTGGTTTCACACCTGGCCTCTGAGTTTCCCTCCAGGTCCTCTGGAACATCCACACAGTATCTCAGGTACTCACACACCTGCCTGTTCATCATCAAGGCATCAAATCATCTCATATTTATTTGTTACATTTCTGATATTTTATTTATTTTATACTTGTTCTATACATTTTCTATATTTATATATTTTCTGGATAATTATTAAACTTTTTGTTTATATATTCACATTTGTTCAACTTAAATGTGCAAGTTTACCAAATAAAAGATATTCATCAGATGTGCTGTGATAACTGCAATGATAAACATATTAAGATATACTTATACAATGACAGTATTTCCCTGCAGTCAGTATATTGTCATTACCACTTCCACCATTAACTTATATTGTCATTATTTATATTTATAAAGCAACATAAAACAGTAGTGAAGTTGGAATACCACTGATCCTCAGAACAGGGCATTGTAGTACATGTTATGGATTCATTTTCATTGCCACTTCAGGTTATGTTAACTGTAATTCACTAGTTTGAACCACAAATAAAAATATAAAAAACAACACTAAGAATAATGACATTTGTAATAAAAATATTGTTTACTTAACAGAAACATTTTTGGACATCCTTTTCAATCTGGACAATAAAAGGATAACATAAACATGCAGCTTTTACTGTTCAAACACAAACATATTGACAGCTTATTCTGTTTTCTTCAGAGTTGATTCTGATAAAGACCGAATAATCTATCAAATCATTAGTCTGTTTGAACACTAAAAGCAGGATGATTAAACTTATCTGATCACCTTCCAGCAGTCAAATTGGTGCACATATAATAGCTGACAAGGGTCAGACCAATACCACACCGAAGGTATTCAATTTACTGCTCTGGATGAAGATACTCTCATGGCAGGAACAACACCCATGATTCACTGGCACTGCTGTTCCTCATCTGCTCCAGGAGCTGTGTGTAGAGCAGCAGCTGCATGGAAAACTGCTTCTGTGGAAGACAGTACCATTATTTACTATTTCATACATTTTATACAGTTGTACATGTGAAAATAGTGCTATTTAACCAAGAGTAAGACTTACAGGGTAAGTTAAAATGCTACATAGGCAAACAAATGTGTATCACTTACCTAGACCTCTCCTGACTTGGTCTGCAATACTTCTGATATGGCAGGTGTGAATGTCACAGACATGGTAAATAATGCCAACCCATAGTGCCTGAGAAAAATAAAACAGCACAAATGAACGAACTTACTATTATAAATCATCTATCTATCTATCTATCTATCTATCTATCTATCTATCTATCTATCTAATGTGCTCACCAGAAACTGTTCAACCTTATTCCATGCGGATTTTCATCCCAACAACATACTAGATCAGATTATTTAATTGATTAACACACTTTCAGTCAGAGAAAAGTAGCTATTCAGTGAAATCAACTTTTGTTGTCTTTGGTTGTAATGAAAACCAACGTACTCCCAGCCATCAGTGGCACATGATGAAATACCCCTGACCTATTACACAGTCACTTTAGGATGAAGATAAAGGCAATACCATGCATTGATGCTACAGGACCTCTCTCTGAGCTGGAGAAACAACAGCAACATCAAGAAAATAAGTGCTACATGACACAGTCACAAACCCTTGTAATACATTATGTTATGTCCTAAGATGCTGGGAGCCTTGGCTGGCCTGGATAAACATACCAAAATAAATAACAGAAAAATTCCACTTCTGACTGATAAATGTAAAATTAAAACTCTGGTAGCAATTACATGTTTTTCAACATTGAAACGGGGAAAACGTTACTTGTGTTGGACTATAAGTTAACTTTGCCCCCCAATGTGTACATGTGCTCCTAAATATCTTAGTTATCAATCAATGTGTTGTCTTACTGCCACAGAAAATGAGTAAATTGTTGGGTTATTAGCACGACGTTGCCTCCCTGTTGTCTCTTATCAGACCACCAGCTCCGTGAGAGGCACAAACTGAGGCTAAAGTGTGCTAATATTTAACATTACGTGGCTGCGTTTCTTTTCAGGGAAACTAATGTACTGCTAATAAACATTGTACATCATCTAGGTTTTGAACCATTACCAGCGGGTCAAAATAAATATACATTACACTCTTACCTGTCCAGCAGTAAACAGGAAACTTCAGCGTGAATCTGCAAACATTTCTCTCATCAGGGATTTCCATCTGGGTTTATCCTGGTTTTATGCCGTTGCTTGTCCCGATTTCGTTTAGCTTCTTTGTGTTTTCGTTTCTTTGACGTTGACAATTCATGTTCCTGTGATTTTCTAAATAAGTATGATCCTCCATTTATCAGATTTTGGTTTCAAAAACTTCTCACAACACAAAATGTTTGGTCCGTTCTTCTTCTTCGTTTTAAACCGGTGCATTTCCGGTAGTCGCCCACTGAATCTAAAACGCTTAAGGCCCACACTGGAGCCAGTGTTAGGTTTGTCCATTCTGCGCTACTGTAGAAACATGGCGATGCAACATGGCGGCCACCGTGGAGGGGGACTTGCTCCCATGTAGATATAAAGGGCTTATTTCTAAGGCAACGAAAACACAACAATTATTATTTTCAGCTGATTAGATACTAATTAAGATATACTTATAAATAATCTATTCAATTTTTACCAAATCTGTTCTTTTAAATGTTACTGAATACCACACACTGGACCTTTAAGTTCTATCCATAAGAAAATGCCGACGTTAGAACTTAGTGCAGGGTATTTTAATTAACACACACACACACGGGGGAGATTAGACCAAACCTGTCCAGTGAAGAGAAAAATAATCTCTCGTATACTCATGAATATATCAGGAATGAGCCATATGCCAATCTCCATTTCATTAGCATATTATGCCATCAGACTGTAAACACAGTATTTTCTCTCTCTCCCACACACACACAAACACACACACACACAGACACACACAAGCACAGACACATTCGAACTGACAAAATGTTGGTCATAATCTGTATTGCCTAATATCCAAGGTGCATGTGTGATTGAATTTGTGAGTCATACTGAGACATGCACACACCCCTCCAGAACTTCTCAGCGGTTGTAGCAGGTACATGACAGAGGCTGCTGACACAGCGCCCCCCTCTCAGCTGTGGCTTATAGATTAGGCCGGGGCTAATGAAGTAGAAATGGTGTGTGGAGAATGAGTTTTTTTATCTCAGCTCATTGTGGGAGGCTCCATGTCCAAGGCAGTGACGCATCTGAGGTAAGCATGGAGGTTGGGAAAATGGTAATCTAACTTGGATACATAAAAATGAATACAATAAATATAAAGTATATATATAAATAAAATAGAATAATATTAGTCTCAGAAATCTGCCTAAAGTTATTAGGGATTTGGTTTGGCAGTACAGGTGGACAGGCTACCTTCCAATAATACCTTACAACATTTTTATCTAATTCTGCCTCCATAATTGAACCCTTAGAGGATATTGAATGCTGAATTTCAAAAACAGTGTGTCCCAATATGTATGCAGATGTAGTTACAGTTGCAGACAGTTTTGTTTATTTAATGTCTTTTTTCTGTTATGATCAATTGCAGAGAAGTGCCTCATTGGAAAGAGAAGCTATGAGTTATTTCTTAAGCCCTGCGTTATTTATTTCTATAATAGCACTCATTCATTTTAGTAGTACTACTGAGTAGTAGTAGTAGTACTACCAGTGCTATTTTTTTTTAGCAGACAACACAGCTCTCAGGGTCACAGGGACACTCATACCACTCCAACACAATAAGTCGATAAGTTGACAATTCTCAGAGGGAAGAATTGTAGCTCTGCCTAAATGGATAGATTTAAATAGCAACAGGTTTCACTTAAGACCCATAGCCAAGCTGTAGTTTCCCGTACTTTTGAATAGTTCACTCAGTATCTAGGCTTACAATAAGTCACGTAGCCAGACAGAAAACTTCAATCAGATGCCAAAGTTGCTCTGTGTCTGCTGGATGTGCAAGACAAATGTATAACAGGGTTCTGTTGCTGTCAGTGTTTCAGCCCCCTGTGGAGGTAAAACATTGTTTAAAGCTATAATATGTAACTATTCTGTATTAAATTGTCTAAAAATGACTAGATCTATATTGTATATTTTGTTGGTTGAGTTGTTTACTTACATTATCCCAAATTTTCCAACAATTTTCAAACCCAGAGAAATCCATAATCCTAACCCAGAGAAGCTGGTTGTTTAACAATGAAGACAACAACTCCCATGATGATGCACTACTTCACAATGTCATCAAACTCCATCTTTTGTTAATGTTTTGATTGAGAGACCCCATAGCAGCAGAAATTACAAATTTTGGATTTAAAGCAGCAAGTACTTTATTTTGTATTGTCTTTAGTGATTTATCGTGTAGATATTTCTAACTGCAACACAAAAATCTCTGTATGGCATCTGGTCTTGTTTCCAGTCAATGTGGCTATTAGGGATGTGCAGAGGGCCCAGTATTTGTATTTGTATCTGTATTTGTTGAGGCAGCAAAATTATTTGTATTTGTATTCGAATAAAAGTCGAAAGAGGCTCAAAAATCCTGTTTTTGTTTTTATTACACTTTTAAGTTTAGAAAATTGAAGTGTTACAATAAGTGTTCATGAATAAACTGCCTTACGAAGGAGGTCCCCACACTGGGTCTCAAACTGGAGTTTCCCAGATCATAGATGGCTGTGCTGGCCACTGAGCTCTCATTGCCTCATTGCAGACAGACCTCTACGTATTTATACACCCATAACACAGAGACAGTACACCATGTAATGTGTAGGGAAGATCTGCAAAGGTGATTGCTTTGCCCTTTTCATGTATTGCCTATTTTTTACGACCTTTTGTGGAAAAGAAAAGGGGAACAACAGGTCATAGAGAGCCCCTTAGGAGCACTTTGCATGTGTCAGTAGCTCAGCTTTATCTCTGGTGAACACCCCAAACTCCAGGAGTGATGTCCAAATTAGGAAATGTATATCATGTAGCAGGTGGATGTGACTCCCCCATTGAGACCTGCTGATAGACATTTGGTTTTTTTTTCACAAAAAAAAATAATTTTAAAAACATTTGTATGAAACAAATATTCATTAAAAACCCACTATTTGTGCTTTGCCAAATAATGTCTTAATGTATTTGTATTTGGGCACACCCCTAGTGGCTATACATACCATAGTTCTCAGGTCTGATCCAAGCTTTGTCACTTCATTTTAAGACTAGTATTATTTTGCTGAAAATAGCAGCCTTTTTGGTTTGGCTCAAGTGCTCCTCTATGCCTCTTTTATTCTGTGTAGTGAGCATAAACATTTTTGGAGATCAGGCCAGATTTGAAGAGCTGGCAGCCATCTCCAATGTACTTGAAAACAGACTTTGACGAGCCAGACAAAAAAAAAGCCTATTTGAGCTTTAAGGACACAAGTGACGCACATATAAGCTATTTTTTGGGTACCATACAGGACCAATTATTCTTCTCCTTTTCTTACAGTCTTCCCTCCTCATCTTAGCTTTTTCGCTACTCATGATCTAATACCTAGTGACTTGTTTTTTTACCAGCTGATGCTCCTTTCAACAATCTGCCATCCACAGGCTGCCCTCACACTAGCAATTAACTACTAATTGCTTCCCCTCTTCAAACTAAATATTTCAATGCCTGATGCTTTGATATCTTATTCTGACTACAAATGTGATGAGTCTCTCACTCCTTCCCAGCCTGTCACAGAGGGATAATTGAAAATCACAAGCATTTGATGGTTGGGGGAATTAATCCACAGTTTCTGTCATGAAGTCATATTTAGAAATAAGTCTGTCCACAGCTGTATACCTTTTATTGATGAATCAGACCAAGCTAACACCACAGATTCTCCTGTGTCACATAAACCAAATAATCACACAGTGAACCCTTTGAACTCTTTAATTAACTGAAATGTCAATAAGCGCCAACACAGAATGCCCTTAAAAACAAAACATTGATCCGATTATTTCATTATCAATATTTCGACCAATATGATGACATATTAGCCCTATATATTGATGGCCCTTCGACAAACACAGCCTGTTTAGCATTCTTGTTAACTTTCCTCATTACATGAACAGATTGATTTATCATATTTTCCAAGCTTATTGCATTACATAGACTATTTTCTTTAGAATCCAATGGACACATATTTTGTTACCATATTCAACAAACAGCAGTGATTAAAAAAATATGCATGAATAAAAACATTATATCTATATTGAGTAGTGACCTAAAATTTTGGCAATACCATAGGCTCAAAGAGAGACATAAAGATACACAACAAGAGAAAGAAAGAAGGAAAACATTACCAAACGAAAGAAAGCCAAGAGGAAATAAAGAAAGAAAATTATGTTTCCACATCATTTCCCAACAATCGACAGAATGTGTTTCAAACTTTTCGCCCACCTCTTACAGATCCACAGAGACACTCAGAGAATTGGAAACAGGAAAGTGGTATTTAATTAAATGGCTACTTGCCTCCGCTTTGTATTATATCAATCAGAACATTCCTGCACAGAGAGTGAAAGCTGCCTTTTGCTGTATTGAGCAGCATTGGCGGAGGTCACAAGCAATTTGACAGGAGGGAATTGTGCTTTAACTTTCCAATTTACTACAAAAGACAGAAGTTTTAAAACATGGTATTCATTTTTCTCAGATTGTTAATTAAACATCCCTTCTCCACAAAATTAAGACATGAGGGCAATTTGTATATGCTTTACCATTACAGTGAATTGTCTATTTAAAGAGCCTTCCTGTAGGAAATTTCTTCAAAGTCATAAATTGTCCTGAATAGCCCCAGACAATTATTTTGTTTATATACCCCTGACTTTATGTGGAGTATAATGTAGATGGTATAAATATTATTATTGAGTTTCAGAAGATATGTAGTGTTCCCTTTGTATTTTATGATACTTCCACATTTTAGACTACAGTAAATGAGAAAATATGCTGTTTTTACATAACTTTTCTGTGAAGAGGTACATTGTTTCCAGTGGATATGGCTGAACTTTGCAGTAAGTCAGTGACTACTTGACAGGCTCTATAGTGTCTTTATGGTCCCCAGGCTGTAAGGTGTCTCCCCCCACAGTGCTGATCAGGTCAGCTACCACCCCCTCATTGCAACCTTAACCATTAATAGACATTGTTAAAGTCAATTTTCAACTGACAGCACGTCAGCATTTAGGTGTAACTTCGTCCCGTTTCACGTGACTAAGACTTTACTCGACTACCATTACATTAATAACCGAATATAGCTGAGAGACTCACATTTGTCTCCTCTCTACTAAGGCTGATAATTATGGTCCCCATTATTATGTGAAGGACAATGGCACTGTCAAGGTCTCTGATGAGTCATTCATCTTTCAGTAGAGGATGACTCTATCCTCTACTCAGGGGTGTACATGAAAAGAGGTTATTAGAGGTTTGTATAGATCATTTTAAATGTCAATTTCACCAATTTAGGGATGTTAGTTTTTATTACACCTTTATTAAAACATAAAAAAAACAAAAAAAACAAAAGAAAGTTTGTATGTGGCAATAAACTGCATATTTGCATATAAAACAAAAACTGCTCTTTTTCCTCTATCTTATTATGCAATGTCCACATATACCCATGACGAGGAACATAAATGTCAAGATATTTTAATCTCCTCATTATAGAGGAAGTAATGTTATATTTTCCATTCTTTGGTATTACACTGATTTGTATCAAATGACAATGTGTAATGTGAGAGAAACTTTACTGTTTTGGTACATTCTCACCACTGGCGTAGCATTTTTTTTTCTTCTGCAGCAATTAGCTGTTTTCAGTGAGAAAGCTCTAAAAACCCACTATCTGCCCAGCACCAAACTGCAAACAGACACAGTTACTGACCAGCTGGTGAACACAGTGGAGCATTTAGCAGCTGAAGAGCCAGATATTTCCCTCAGGAGTTGGCAAAGAAAACAGAGCTAAAAGAGGAGTGACTAAGCAACTGTTTGCTAACAAGTTCGCCATATCAACTTGAAAGGTGATGATATGTCAATGTTGTGATCATAACTTGTTCCCAGTGCCCCCGAGTGACCAAAAAGTAAATTATTGTAGGTTTAAGCACATTATTTTTAAACAGACAAACAGACAAACTCATAATCCATCCATCTGTTATTCTTCCACCACTTATTTGGGATACAGCTCAGGGCACGCTAAGCAGAAGACCAGACATCCTTCATCTCAGCCCCATGCTTCCCTCAGGGGGATCCTAAGGCTTTCCCAGGCCAGATATCTCTAGCGGGATCTGGTTCTGCCTCTGAGTTTCCCAGAAGAGTTGGACAAGCCTGGAACCTCCCGAGGGGAGGCGTCCAAAAGACGTGAAGATCTTTCACACAGTAGCTTAATCCCCTTATGGGCTGGAACTGACTATTGAATTCTTTTGATCTGACCTCTTTTGGAAATGGGATGTTGAATGAGACTGTGCTCCCAAGAAAAAAACTACAGCTTTTGACATTTCAGCAAATGCCTAAAAACTTTGTTTACGGTCAAGTAACAAAACCCTCTATGGGAATTGGCTATGGGAATTATGACTCTTGTCCCTTAGGAGCAAAGGAAGAAGTTGGGTGACGTTATTATAAAGCCACAAAGTCTGCAGAGGAAGAAAGTAAGGGTGGATGGATGGGTCAACAAGTGGAATTTTAACACAGGAGATCGTTTCTTTCCCTCTCCTGTCGACAGTCAGCGTTGATTTCTTTTAACCATCACCAGAATCGTTCTCCATGACAACGAATGTCATCTAACTTCACTTATTTTAACCTAAACTACGCTCTTTCCCTATGTCGTGTTTGTGCCTTAACCTACATTAACTACAGCGATTTTAAATGATAACATTTTGGGCACTGAACCTTATATGTGTTGTTCTGGTGGGCAGTTACAAACGCATATTTTGTGGACTTTTTGAACATATGTAATTGTCGAAATAACTACTCTAGTTTAATCAGCAGGAAAGAAATTATTATAAATACAAAAAGGGTGGAATATCTTAGATTATTTATTAGACATATTTTATTGAACATTGATTATAAGTTTTTAAATGAATAAATTTAGCACCCCCATTTTTATATTTCTTATAAATACCTTTGATTTTTTTTAATGGTTTATTATTCCAGATGAAATTTAAATAATTAATCTTCTTCTGATTAGAAAAACAGAATGTTTTTAAAGATAATTCCTGAGAAAAATGAAGCAGGATAACTTCACACTGACAGTAGAAGGACCAATATTGACTAAGGCACCAGGTCTTCCTCACTGTCTCCAATAGGTCAAACAAATTCTCGATCAGAATCCCCACCATCAAGGGATTAAGTATGCATCCTGACCTGCATAGTTTATGTTTTGTGACAGAATCTTCAGTCAATGTACTTTAAGTGCTAACTAGTTTTTTGGGTGTAGGTTCATACAACTGATGCTTTATCCCATAAAACCAGAGAGGTTTATGTGACTGCCTTAACATGCAACTGAATATTCGAGTGACAGACTAAAAACAATTTTCAGTGAAAATTGAAGTGTTGTAGATATAAAACAACATACATATGCTGTATGCCCCTTACAGTGTGGTTGTATAAAGGCCAAATCACCGATAAAACACTTTTCACCCCTGCCTCAAACAAGATGTAGTGCAAGCCCAGTTGGAGAAAATCAATAAGTGAAACAGAAGAATGAAGAAAATCACAGGAGACATACGGAGTGCTCCATCATTAGTAGATTCTTGTTGTTTTAAAGTGTGGTAAAGCAATGTGTGTACGGCAGGAGTAATTATCCATCTGCAAGGTTTAAAAGCCACTTGGCCAAGTGAATATGCTTTCTTAAATGTGCAGCCAGTACAATAGACATCTTGCTGGTGGATCACTTAAAAGCATTAAAGGGATTAATTATTTTGCTCAAGCTGTGTGAGCTTGTTACTTGTGGGAAAAAGCTGCACAGCAACACCATGTCTGAAATATTCCATAATTTGCGTGCAGCAAAATGAAAAACAGTTCTAGTCCCACAGAACTTTACAAAAATAGCATTTTGTCTATAATGTATGTTGGCTGCTTGTTTTTTTTTATTTTTTAGCTTTGATGAGACCATTATTGGAGCAGGGTCTCTGCACATTACACCCTGTTTTTTTCCATGTTTTTCCTGTTTTTTTGTGCAAGGTGTCTGAGAGTCGGCGAGACACAAAGAGGAGAAATATTTAAGGAACATTATCATGTATGCATCTTTGTTCTTTATGAGCCACACAAATACTCACTGAGAACTTTGGACTTACCAAACAAACTGTGAATTATCCCTCTTGATTAAACACATCTGTGTTTGCAGCCGACATCATCTTTTGTCTTATGTAGAAGCTCATTTGCGAATGCAACTCATTGGTCTGATTTTCTACATGTTAATCAGGAATTGACCTAAGTAAAATAAAGGCTTTAAAAGTTAGTGCCCATTGCTCCATTAAGCACCTCCAAAAAAATGTGTCTTAAAGGATCAGTGTGTAGGATTTAGTTGCATCTAGTGATGAGGTTGCAGATTGCAACTAACTGATTACTCCTCCCCTCCCACTCCTCTTCCAAGCGAGTAGGAGAATGTACGGTGGACGCGAAGCTCACAAAATACACTCTCTAGAGCCAGTGTTTGGTTTGTCCGTTCTGGGCTACTCTAGAAACATGGTGGTGCAACATGGTGGGCTCTGTGGAAGAGGACCTGCTCCCTATGTAGATATAAAGGGTAACGAATACACATTCTAAGGTAACGAAAACACAACACTTCTTATCTTCAGGTGATTATACACTAATTAACACATACTTATGAATATTATATTCAATTTTTGCAAAGTCCATTCTGCTAGATAGCACTAAATTTTACACACTGCACCTTTAAACTCATTAACAGCAAATTACAATGAATAAAAAATTGCATTATCTAAAAAAGAAAAAAAAGAAATGAAGTCAATGATTTCCTTTTTGTTTCTAGGGTTGAGAACATTTGCCTCTCTGTCTTTATTTAATCTTCTAATGCAGCCTAGTGTGGGAGGCAGGGACTGTGAAATGGGCCAAAACAGCTGGCACCTGCTTCGGATGTACTTTATTTTATCCATGAGCTTTATTTCCTTAATGTTTGGTAAATTTGGGTTTAGGGAGGGTGTTAAGTGTTTGATGCCTCTGTCATAAGCACAATCACTTCAACTTAAGGTAATTTTTCTTCTACATGTAATGGCCTTTCTAACACAAACACACCTCAAGATCAATTTTAAAATAAAACTGCCATAAGGCTTCACTGACTGACATCTTGGCTACCAACGTGCAAGAATTAAGTGACATTACTTAAAATTATTTTTCAAAATTAATCTTTGGTGTAGGCTAAAGTATCACGAATTAAAGGGGAAAAAGGAAACAATGACTGTGAAAGCCAATTAATAAATCCACTCAGTTCTGTCTTTAAGTGTAATACTTAAGTACAAATTTTACCCAAAACTGTAATGACTCCTTATTAATCAATTTGTAATTGCATTATGTTTTTGCAGATGCTATAAGACAATAATATAATTATGAAGTAAAATATTGAATTTTCCCCTTCAAGTAAAATTAACCTGGATGTTAAAATCCTTGGCATATCTCACATTCAAGTATATTGTATCACTACTTTCTGAAATTATTCTATTTCGCAAGTTCCATTGTAAAGACTATTTTGTTAAGTGCCACGTTTCAGCTGTATTTGATGTACTAATTACATTAGTACAATTAATTACTGCACCTATCTTAATATCATCTCATTAAACTTGTAAGATTACTGGTAATTAAGTTTAGGCAGTCTTTCCAGGAGACCTCTCTTGCTCAACAGAACAGGTGTTATTTTCTTTCCATGACATACTATGGGAAGCTTTTCTTCACCTGATATGGGCTTGACAAATTAAATTAGGTCAAACAAATCCCTGTGTGTAACTTTGGCCGCTGGCAGAAATGATTGCTGCTGCATTTCAGTGTAATCACAGCTTGGGAAGGTGTATAACTGACAAAAACAAAAATAGTCTTTCTCGCCAATCTTCCCCCAAATGTTTACAGTATGCATTTTAATGTGCACAATCACTTTCTCCATCCCCCCAAAACACAGCTCCCTCAGCTCTAACATTCTCTATGGAGTTAAACAAAAACTCCTACAAACTCATTATCTCTCACAGTCAAATTTAAATTTCTAGTGCCTCAGAAGTACTTCTTTCTCTTAGTGATAATCCTTGTAGGGTCACAGGAACATTTTGCCGCATGTTTTTTCCAGTTTTTATTGTTAGCTGGAAAAGGAAATATCCTTTCTGCTTGAACAAAATGTATTAAGTATAGATTATTGTGGATACATTACTAAATGTTGTCTAAGGTGTATGTTTTTCAAGGTGTTTGCCATGTATCTGTCAGGGCATTGTTAAATTCTTTTTGCAGTTGATTAGAAAGGCTGATAGATTGTTAATGGGGTGTTTAATGTGGCTGCTAGATGTCTGCTAGTATTGTAAATGGTTTCTAGGGCTGGGCGATATCACCTGAAATCAAACTGTAGCTCATGCTGAACATTCTCTGCTACATTTACAGTTTATTGCTAACCTGATTCTGCTCAGAAGTCCAGCATACCTGCCTGTCTTGAGCCAATCATCACCACCTCTCTTTCTCTCCTGCACACTCTCCTTGCACATTCTGCACTGAACACTGCCAAAGAAATGCTCTACTTCGCTATTTTCCGACTTTATTTCCATTTAGCTTTGTTTTGTCCTGTATCCTGTTGAATGAAGCCAAAGTGTAACCATATGACCAACAAAACATATTTTTTGGCTGGACCGCAACAGGGGGGCCAGCCCTATAAAGGCGTCTGTCTCTGACTGACTGACTGAGTGACTGAGTGATGAAGTTAAGATGAGTGATGGCGTTTCCCCATTGGCTGTTGCTCTTTCAAAATGAATTAGCGCAAACAGTTTTCTACATCTTCGGGGGGTGTTTACAACACTTCCACTCACTGACTGCAGCTCATTCCAAATTTATTGCACACTAACGGAATATTTTGCTGCTCTTGGATACTAATGAAGACTAAAAACTTCTGAATTCATAGACCAGACTATTTTGTCTATCTCTCCAAGGTAAGTGAAATGCTTCAGTAGTAGACATTTACCAGAAACTGAAGTTAATTTAATGTCACACAACTCAAAACTCTGACACGTTTGAAGTTAACGTTACACGACTGTGTTTTACTTTGTATTAACAATGTGGCCATGTCAACAATTGACTACCGTAAACACACATATAATGGACATAGCCTTTATTATAAGCCAGGCCTTATTTTAGGAGTTTGTCAGTCAGTAACCTTGAGATAACTTCTGTTGTGATTTGGCACTATACAAATAAAATTGACTTGACTTGACCATAATGAATAATTCATAAACTCTGTTTACTTATTGAATGTCATTTGCTTCATTATAAGTTGTCTTTCAAATCAAACATCTAGTAATGCACTGTAGCGGTCCAGCATAGACTTTAACGACAAATATTACTGAGACCACTACAGAAAATTGCAGATGAACCAAACCTATGGACTATTAAAGCGAAGAGTATTGCAGATTCAGTGGAGTGAAAAATATGATAGGACAGTAGGAAGTGAGGACATTCACAGGCCACACTGTATGCTGTTCTCTCAAGGTTTTTAATCATGTTGCAATTTCATGTGTATGCAAAAAAGAAAAATAAAATGTTATGCTGTGCAGTTTTTTTTTTAGGTGAAACCAATTAGCTGGTCTATTATAATAGATCTTTAAATCTAATTACAAGTGTAAAAATATTGTGCAGAGTGGAAAGTTTTACCTGAAGCCTTTACCTGAAAAACCTGAGCTGTAATTATACATTTATACTTACATCTAATAGTCTGTCATCCCGCCCTCTCTTCTTTATGTCTTTATATTTCGTTAATACACAAAGTCAAATTATCCTAACATGCAGCCATTGGTCTTTATACACCGGCAGAAACACTCTCACAGATCAAAGAATTAAATATCAGGCCTTTAAATAAGGACATTGAACGTTGTACCCTGCAGGTGTGACTTGTCCCCAGATACAGGTTCACAGAAGATGAGCCTGGCATCCTCTGAACTGTATGAATGAGGTGAAGTACTGATGAGTGAGCATCAGTGTGGCTCTGTGTCAGACCTGTAGGCCTAAATACTGTATTTCCGTGCCCACCCCCACCATCACCACCACACACACACACACAAACACACACACACACACACACACACGCACACACACATGCACACACACACCTCTTGTTTTGGCTGGCAGATGTTTTCTCAGCCATGGGAGCCTCCGGTTCACATTCATCCTGTTCTGTCTTGGAGAGGAGAGCCCTAGCTTCCAAATTTAGACACAGTATATCTCAGTAATTGCCTCTATTTCTGTCCTCCACATAAGCACTGCTGTTTTCTAACAAGTACATACTAGAAAAGGCATAAAATATGGAGGGGGAGGTCTACAGCGTATGCACAATAATTGCTAAAATATCACTTTGATGGTTTACTTAAAAAAACTGCTTCATGAATTTAATTTGAATATATGAATAACATATCTATTTTTAAACTATGACAAAAATGTAAAGGAAAAAAATATAAGGAAGAGATTCACAGGCAATAATGGTACTAGAATTAATGTTGTGTAAGGAGGTAAATTAATTTTGCCATTTTAACGAAGATTTGTACTGTGTGTGTTTTTTTTAAAATCATTTTTATTTCCATGGCAATTTAATACCAATTGGATTAAACTAAAAAAAATGTATTTTATTATATTTATATTATAAGTATTGGCCTTGGAGGAGGGCTAATGTGTATAAAGCTATTGAGCCATTATGAGCAACACTGTGGTAATTTCCAACCTAAAGTAGCTCCCTTTATCCTGTCTAGTTTCCACCAAGAAAATATATGTTGCCAACTACCCGATGCATAATATAAACAGGGGGAGAGAGACAGAGAGACCAAAACAGAGTGACCATACAAACATGCTACATAAAGCAGAAATAAGTAATAAATAGTGCAGTAAACATAACTTGTAAGGCCTGTAGCAAGCTACAGGGCACATTTCCTGCTGGACTCACAATGCAGCCAACTGAAGGGCACAGACAGAACCTCTCCAACCTGTTTGTATCTCAGTGAACTGAACAGAAAAACACCCTGCAGACTGTACAGTAGCGGGGTGGATGGAGAAGTAAGTGGGCAAAAGAGACAGAAAGACACATAGCGAGCCAAAACAGGAGGCACTATATGCAAGGTGACAGATTGGCCCAAACTCAGAGGGTATACTTTCACCAGGCAGCATGTCTGTTTCCCATGGCCAGAGGGCTCTTCAGATGGCCATCTATTTCAGCATAACCCTTTTCTGCTGTCATTTCTATTGCAATATTACAGCAGCCTGTTCTACTTAAGATATTTACAAATGAGAGATAGTACAGCCATATTTTATGACTCAATAGCATAATCCAAGCATATGATTAAATCATCTGATGATTGCCTGTCACATGTTTACATTTTATCCCAAACTGTCCTTACACTAGAGGTCAGTGCCCTCCGTTTTAAGCTCTGTGTTGCCATGCATCTGCTTTCACTAAGTGTCCTTGAGCAACACACTGACTTGCTAGTATGTCTAGAGGTGCTGCGGGGCAACTGACCATTTCTCTGACCTCCTTGTGGACATGAGCACTGATAAAAACAACATCAGAAAGAGATGCTGGACTTTGTAAATTTGTCTGTTTGCTTATCTGAAAATGAGTAAGACTTTCAAGGAGCACATTTCCTAAAAGAAGATGAGAGATGGGATGTAAAAAATTCACTATTCACTTTGTAAGCAATCAGGTGCACTTAGTCATACTACCCATCATGTAATGAGCAATTTGATTGTATCCCACTGTGACAGACATATTGTTTTGTGCATGTAAAATTTCAGAGCAGTTAGCTCGGGGCGTTTTGGAGGTCCTCAAGGACACCTAAATGGATGCACTGGCTTCCTCCCATCATTATCTGGCAAACCACCAGGCAACTCTGCCAGGATTTAACATAGAGAATCTTAATATTTAATGGATGTTTTCATCCAGAAGAAACCACAACAGTTGTTTTCATGTACACAGAATTAACCTGATTAGAAGTGAAAACTTTTGTTAGGTTGGCACATTTAGGCTTCATTATCACATTACACCAACATGGGTAAGTTTATAGTCCAATTATTAAAAAAAACAAAAACAAAAAAACATCTGGTGAAGATGCTTCTGTCTTACTTTAATATTCAATGCCAGGTATATATCTTAATTTTGTCAGTTCTGATCATTACCATCTGTGCAAATGCAGACTCACACAAAAGATTATTGGTAAATCTTTTTGTCAACAAGAGAACACTGCACAAGAAAGCAATATTCCATTATATATTGGCCACCACAGCTGGAAAACATTGCATGCAGTTTGGTTTATTCATGCCAAAGGTTTATATATACAGCCCACCAGGGTTACTATGGTACATGCATATGGCAAAGCAGTGAAAAGCTAGGGCTTCAGTGTTTTGTTTACGGCCATTTTAACAAATCCTCTGTGATGTTGTTCGGGGTAAGTGTGACCTCTGGAAAAGCAGGCTGGTCCTTCTTACCACTAGGGAACCCTGGCAGCCAAACAGGTGCTCATAGAGGGAAAGGATGTGGGGAGTTCTATCTCACACAGGCTCCGCCCTCCATTGGACTCTATGGAGTAATACTCTCCTCCAATCACACACACGTATTCGCCCACTGAAATTTGCCTAAACATAGCCAGCCAGTCAGGCCATGCCTACCTATATACTGACATGCCCACAGTATATAAGGCAGCAAGACTGCTCTCTGCCATCCTTTCCTTTTCTCTTCAGCACCGGTGAGATTTGCCCACTGATCCGCTTTTCTCCAAGAATAGAGTCGCCACTTTAAGACACTCATCACTCATCGTGTCCTGGCCTCATAGCTGACACAAGCCCTCATGAATTCTGATTTAAGTGCCTCAGACGAGACTATGAGAGAGAGAGAGAGATGTTCAGCAGTTACCATCCTGCATGGACTGCTGAGAGCTGCGCCAGATTAGATGCCAGCAGCGATGGGATCACATCCTGCATTACGATGAGATGCTTTGCTACAATGAGAGTGAGTCGGAGCTCATGATTGCTGATGCCGAGACCCCTGTTCCAGCTGACAACACACCGCCGCTACTTCCGGTCATCCTCACTGAGACGAGGGCTCCATTTGCAGATGATGAAGATAACATCTCATCAGTGTCCAGCAAGTCAGCATCCCACCAGCACTTCCTGCAGGTGATGACTGTCGCAGTGGGTAGTGTTGGGCTAACACTGCCCCCTTCAGCCGGCTGTATGCTGGCTGTAGCTGGGACTTAACCACCAGGCCCAAGATGGACCAGGATGAGTTCCTGGGAGCCCCTGTCACCTCTGAGGAACTCCTCAGATCCATTTCACTGGTTACTCAGCGCTTTAAATGACTGGAGGAGAAGTCTCAGCTTAGCAATCATCTGTTGCTTGATCATCCTCAGAGAGGGGATGAGTTGAGACGTAACAATGCAACAACATGGAGAAAAGAGCATCGGTAGAACAGAGCACCCATAGCTCCTGCCACCTCCACTTCTCAGGCTGCTTTGATGGAGATACCGTACCACCACCCCACTTGTGATTGAGGGGGCAGGCACAGAGTATTGACAGGCTCCATGGCAGCAGAAGGGTCCTGCTTGGAGCAAACCAACAGTGAAGAATTGACTGTCTATTGGATGAGCGTCCCAACAGCGAGGGCTGTCTTCTCCATCATCCCCTCATGGTGTTCATATTTTTAATGAGATGTTGCCTGTTGAAATTATTTTGATTAAAACAATATGCATTTCTAACAGAACAAGTTCCTCTACCCTCCCCACCTCCCCAGTGCTCCATGACATCATGGTGAATTCAGTTCATTCCGTTTCACACAGCGTATCATGGCTGCCCAGTGTTACAAAGCACACACACACACCTGTCGCCCCTGCCCCCCCTGCTGTGAAGGAGGCAGAGGGCTGGGGCACTCATCCCAGTGTAGGCAGTGATGTCCAGAGGCATCACAGCGCTGTGCCGCTTTGTGAACACCATGTTCGGCGGGATGCTGTCATAACGCACACCTCACCCAATGTAGTAGCACTGAATAGCATGTTTGCCTCCCATTGTGGCCGCCATTACCGTTTTGCCTTGGACCAGCATGCACAATGTGCCTCTCTGGTTAACAGTGAGGCGTCAGGTTGTATTATCTCTCCTTCAGGGAGAAATACACCTGACACGCACTTAACTCAGAGTGAGGGGAGTGCATGTGTGTTGTGTTCTTCCTCATTGATCTCCACACGAGAAACGAGAAGGGGTGAACACAACGACACGAAGTCTGCTGCTGCAACGTTATAGGGCAGCCGACAGTGGTGCGTTCACAGACCTCCCTGCCGGTTTGGCCCTTTCTGTTCCGGTCCCTTTGGACCAAACTCCCATTTATGGATAGTTTGGCTGTGGAGAGGCCCGAGGCGGGATATCACAGCTTCCTGACTGATGCTAAGCAGCTGGTCGCTCACCCCCGATGCAGTTTTATGGGAATGGCAACATGAATGTGTATTGATGGACCACCATCAAGGAGATGCCAAAAAGCACAAGCATTGCTTGATGACTGTTTTCCCCTCAGTGCAGGATGACCTGCAATACTTGGGGTCCCCACAGCATCTGTCACAGGGAACACCGCTGGGAAGAGTGACCTCTTAAGTCACAGTGTTCACAGATGCAACCCTGATGGGGTGGGGAGGGACCTGCCTGGGGAGTGTGATAGGTGAAGTTCACCCCAGCTTTATCCCGCTTCAAGGTGACCATAGTGGAGCTACTCTCAGACCAAATCCCTCCTTTGTTCCCATGAACATATGGAGTTCTTTCAGGTCAAGCGTTATTCAGCTGGATGCATTTTGTCCTCCACCCCATGTGGGGAACAGGGAGGTTCTGCTTTGTCCAGTTCGTGCGTTGGCATCCTATGTTGAACGCATGGCCCCCATCAGACACACAAATCAGCTGTTCGTGTGCAACGGGGAATGTGTGGCCAAAAAAAAAAAAAAAGCCTATCCGAGAAACGTCTTCTTAGGTGGCTTTGTGAGTGCTTCTCTCAAGCCTATAGGCAGTCAGAAAGAGACCCTCCCACTCTGCACACACTCTATATGCAGCAAAGAAATAATGAGGAAATATGTATGGCAGCGTCGTGGTCTGTGCCCTGTCCGTTCATATGGTTGTATCTCTTGGACATGTCGGGCTACTTTTCACGGTCTGTGCTCACTGGAACGGCTCAGGACCGGTGAAAGGGGTGGGTGTGTGTCAGTTGTGTTTCACCTGACCCCCCTCTGGGCATGATACACCTACATTTTCCATGCTCCTGGATGATCCGGGGAATGAGGTGTGCAGGGGATCTGTTGCTTGTCGGTGGACCTCTGCAAGGTAAGGCCATAGCTCTACCCAGTTCAGTTGCATACTAACTGGGTTGGCTGGGGCCTTCTACTTCTCCGCTAAGGCGGCCTAGGTTACAAGAAATAAGTGGGCTGCAGTGACTACCCTTTAGCCGGTCAGGATCAGTGAGGCTAGGTCTGATGTTATGTCGCTGAAGGGTGTGCATTCATCAGGTTCCACCCACTGTGCCCATAGAGTCCAGTAGAGAGTGGAGCGTGTGTGAGATAGAACAAAGGTTACAATATCGTAACCCTAGTTCTATTAGCACAGGCGGAGCCCTCCAGCTAGGGGCCCTCCTACTCTTACACCACTCGCTGAAGAGGTTGTGGGATGGCAGTGGTCTCACTGCCTAATATACTGTAGACTCCACACCTATTCAGGTAGACACGTCCTGATTGGCCGGCTATGTTCATGCAGATTTCAGTGGGCTAATATGTGTGTGTGATTGGAGGAGAGTATTACCCATAGAGTCCAGTCGAAGGGTCCACTTGTGCTAATCGAACACACACTCATACAATAAATACATAACCTCAGTTAGCTCCATTACTTGTTTTTAGGGGGTGCTAAGGTGAATGGTGCAAATACTTGAATGCATTTAATGACTAATAATATGCAGCATCAAGGGAGCACTCTATATAGGAATGAGTGCCAAAACATTAGAGCCAAACTCACCTTTGGAAAGGTGAGTGTAAAAATATATGTGATGATTGAATAACAGCAGTCCTATAGATCATTTCACACTCAGCCAAGCATGGAGGGAAAAGGATAAAATGAGACAAAGACTGCAACAAGTGCTACAATCCAACAATAGGCAAACACTGACACACTGATGCAGACACACACACACACACACACACACACACACACACACACACACACACACACACACACACACACACACATCACAAATCATCACAAAGATGAAACAGACTGTGTCACCTTGACAAACATAAAATGTTAATTTATCTAGCAACTTTGCTGATATTGCCCTAAAGACAAGAAGTCCGTAAAGGACAAGGAAGCAATAGGAAGCAACAAGAGCCAAGTTCAACATCTTCAAGATATCAATGAGTTATCTCACTTCACAAAACACTGGTGATCCCAGATAACCTTTCTCATAAACGTGGCTTTACAAACCCAGGATTATCTCACACCTGCCACTGCTAAACCCAAATTATTCATTGCCTGGTTCTGGTAAACCATCTTACTGTATGCAGACATTGCAAAGTTGACAAAGAGGTAATGTTCAGCATCAATAGATCAAGAGCAACCCAATATTAGATAAGAAGAAAGCAATGATCCACAAGGCAAAAAAAGCTCATTGCAGTGGAAAAAGTAATATGATTCAGAGGGGTTAAAGATCAAGAGTGTAAGCACAGAACTAGAATATATAAGACGGACATGTAAATTGTAAACACAACCAATTATAAATAATTATGATGTTGTATGAATTATACATTAATACAATATTGTCACTGCATTCAGGCCACCGCAACCAATATGTTTTCCATGTTTTATCCTGCAATGTAAATGAAAATATTACAATGAATAGTTAGGAAAGTTAAGAAAGGTTTTTTGGGGGGGAGGTTTTCCTTATCAGAATCAAGCCCGGGTCTAAGGATAGAGGATGTTGTGTGCTGCACAGATTGTAAAGCCCCCTGAGGCAAATTTGTAACTATATAAATAAAAATTGACTTGACTAGATTTTATCAAAAAATAATTAACAGTAAAATGTATTACTGTTCCTGTCCCTGAGGTTAGAGAGGATTACTGGGGGAAAATGTGTCTTTAAATGCATATAATTGCAACTGTTGTTAAGACAAACTCTAATAGTAATAAATCAATTTCATTTCATCGAGTCTGAATGACTTTCTACTGAGAAAGTGGCTATGCAAAGCAGTAAAAAAGACAATTGCAGTGTAATAATATCCCTTAGTTACCATTATTAATATAGATAACTCCTGTGAACTAGAGATCTGGCTTTGAAGCAATACTTTTAGTTTTGTCTATTACTTTTATTGCCTTTAGCCTAGTATCCCCTTCATTATGTCACTTTATTAGTGTTTTGCTGGCATCAGGATCGTACAAATGGTAACTCCCAGATCTCTCCCAGAGATCTGATTGAGATCTGACTGATGAGGAGAAACAATTAAACTCGAACTGCTCCAAATAGGGTTTGCTGTACTGCAGGTGTTACCTTGGTGATCCTTCCCAGTTAACCTGAGACATAATAATATCTGAGAGACGGATAAGCCAGAGCTCAGTCCTGCAGAGACAGTTCACTAACCTATTAATTTAGCTTTGTAAGACAGCCCCCTGGATTCAGCAGGTCAGCATAAAAACATTATGATTCAGATCTGCTGAGCCCTGAGTCTTTTGAGCTTTTCTAAACAGAGACAGGGAGCCGTTGTTGATTTTTGCAAGTTAGTGACATAATAAACTAAATATATATTTCATGACATTTCACATAACATCTCATATGTGCCATTAAAGACAGAATTAATATCTGGGGACAATTTACATTTCTCCATAGGTTGAATTTATTCATGACATGACAATGACCCCAAGCATGCAGCTAGAGTCATAAAGAACTATTTTCAGCAACAAGAAGAATGATGAGTCCTGCAACAGATGGTATGGTATGGCCCCCACAGAGCCCTGATCTCAACATCATGAAGTCAATCTGGCAGCACCTGAGATGGCCTAAATAATAGATCCACAGAAGAACATTCTTTCTCCAGGATGGTTACAACAATCTACCTGCAAGTTACCATGAAAAACTGTGTTAAAGTGTACCGAGGAGAACTGCTGCTGTTTTAAAGGCAAAGCTGCTCACAGCAAATATTGATTTCATTCAGGTGTTTGCTGTTTACTCAACTTTGTAAGAAGTTAATTGATAAATTAAAACAATGTAAAGCAATATTTTAAGCATTCTCACTTTTAGTGGCTAAAACTTTTGCACAGTACTGTATATATATATATATATATATATATGTAAACACACACACACCCACACACACACACAAACACACACACACCCATACACACCCATAAGGAAAACAACAGTATATCCCTTCTTCACTGACCCATCTTTTTGTATCCAATAGCATACATATGTGCATTTTCTCTTACAAATTGCTGTTGCAATCTTATTTTCTGAACTTAATGGTCACATTATAAAGTAAGTCAAGTCATGACTTTGGATGAAAAAAAGTCAAGGATCTGTATGTTAATGAATCACTTAGATGAGGGTCAAGCAGATTTAAAAACTATAAATTGTAAAATATTTAAAATTGATAAAAAAAAATAACAAAGTGCGAGAAAATGGAGATTCACTGATTGAACTCCAACTGCTGTTTCAACTTTTTATGACTTTATCAGGACTATTCCATCTGTTCTTTTCCAGTGACCGAAATCTTGACATTGACTGATATCACCTGCTCTAACTGTGGCAGAAAGCCTGGACAGAGAATCTGCCAACTTTAACACGTTTTTTTTTCAAACCAGGACAAATTAGAAGGTGAATGTTTGCTTCCACTTTTTTGGGGCCATTCTATCAGGATACATCAATTATTATTTTCTTGAAAGGACATTAATTACTGTGCTTGTAGTTATTGACTGTCTGAAGTGTTTCAAAGACATTTTGTGCCTATGCACGCACAATGGATGGTTCAAGATTGTCAACAAAGCTTAATAATTAAATAAATTCATACCTATAGTAGATATTATCTGCAAAAATGCTTTTTCTGACATATTAGTGATCCATTTTAATACACACAAGATTCAGAACCTGAAAATAGTGTGTTTCCTCTAAATAGATCTTCAAAGTGAGAGGGCATTCTAACACTAAATGAACATAAGTGTTCTGCTTCACCACAGCAGAACACAAAAGTCCCAGAAAGGTGTCTGCTCTCATCTACATGACTATTTTGGCAGGAATGTAAGTTATGATGGTGAAATCCCAACCACCTTCAGCAACACACTCATAATTAAAGTGTCACCATGACAAAATTCCATATTTTTGCAATAGGGCAGGCTTACAGAGATCACCTACCTGTCAAACACCTGTCAATCACAACTTCCAACTGACTGAAACAAACCACGATGCAAATTAGACTCATGAAAATAGTCTGTATAAAAAGTCAATTCCAAAATCACAAAACAAAATCAGTGACACCAAACTGGATCTCATACATGTGGTTTTCCACTGAGCAAGAAACAACCACCTTATGTTGCAGAGCAGCTGTAAATACGTCCTGACTAGAGCTGAACAGGGTCAACCCTGCTGGAAACACACGGTGCATTGACCTTTTCCACGGAGTGAATGTAACATTATCACCAGGATCTTGCTAACTACTTCGTCTCTATGTGACAGAGGTCATGCCCTGAGCACAGCCATTGATGACATCATCGGCACATTCTTAGATCCCTGAGCAGTGCTCATAATTAACTGTTATGCCTGCAACATAGGTGTACTGAAAGGTCATTGGATGTATTTGGACACTATGGGCAGATGCTCCTGTCAAGAGCTACAGTCAGAAATAACACATTACTATAGAGCCTTGGGTTTGACCTCCTCCTCTGATAGAGATGCTGTTTGAATTAATTAGCATTCAGCTCTGTTGATGACGGTACATCTGCCAGTGCAGATTCAAAATAACCCCCTAAATCTCTTCTCCAAACTGCACAGCCTTGCAAGTTCTCGTCATATCAGTGTTTGCCTTCAATGTTTACACCTGTGTGACATGTGTGACAAAATAATCTCAACTCAAAGCTACTGGCTTTTCAGAGCTTTTAACGTATCTCACAGTCAAAACTTCCATGGTCAAAATTCACAGTGTCTAAATGCAACAGGCTGTGTCTTGTATTCCATCTGAGGGAGAGAAGGCTACATTACTTCTCAAAGGAGCATTTTGCATTCAACACAATAGATGGAAAAACTGAAGATTAAGATGACTTTACTGACTTGTAAAGTGAAAGTGCCCTACAGTAACATTACCATGACAACAAGGCACAAAGTCACCTGTTAGCTTTCAGTCTAGTGAGGCAGCAAAGGCACCGTGAATGAAAGGAACATCAGTTCTACACGGTAGTCTAGGATTTGTCAACATGTTCTGTGTTTTAATTAATTCAAATGAATTCAGTGCTGGTTCTCATTTGTTTTTAATTAGAATTTTTGAAAACATTACAGTCCTAATTGTGCATGATGGCAATTAAAGTTACGGGTTTTCAATGTTTAGTGAAAACCACTGGTTTTGCATAGCCACAAATTATTTAACTGATTAAAATCCTTTGTATGTACATATGTGTGATGCTCTGTTCTGATTTAGATTCTGAGCAAAATCCTAAACTGTTGAGTCTAAAACATTTGTTTTCTTTTTGCAAGGAATATGTTTCTCATCTCAGAGCACAACACTGATTCCTACACCATGCAGAATTTAGTTTCTTTGCTCCCCCCCACACAGCCTCTTTTATAATGTACAGATTACTTTAAGGTTGCTAGGTTGCTGGGTTGAAGCTGACACTAAGTGATGGTGTTATTTTTAAAGTCAATGCCTTCTTTTTTTTTTTTTTTTAGCTTGTGACGCATATGACAAAAAAGAAAAAAAAAATGCTGTATTTGCTCACAGTTCATTCTCCTTTGTTTCAAGCTATTTTAAAATGAAAATATCCAGAAGTGGATATGAAAGTGGAAAGTATTCCTCCTTTTGTGATGGTCCAGAACTTCTGCTTTTAGGAATCTACTAAGATTCGACACATTGTTTGTTCTTTGTCAGCCACTTTGTTTCTGTTTTTCTCCAACTTTTGGGAAGCCTGAATCTCTCTAACCCAGTGTGACAACCTATCTTTTCCCCATCACACCTCAGCACTAGCTGATAATTTAACTTGGGAATTGGGTGCACGTCTGTCAAGATAGCCACAGATAGCTTTTGTATGTGTGTCTTTCTTTTACAACCTCCAACAGGTGAAGGATATAACAGACACTTCCCCAGCTCTCTCCTTAAAATTTGCAATTAGCTGCAATTTCCTTCCTAGAGTCTTAATCACCTCCAAAAATACACAAGTGAATAATAAGAAAGTGCAGAAGGAGAGAAAGTAGCAACAAGAGGCAGAACATTAAATAAATACAGCTGGTCTCTGTGGAAAAAAACTGTGTGAAGTAAGCAGGGTGTATGTGGATGCTTTTATTTCTGGAATTGTTTGTGCACGCATATGTGGGCATGTGTGCATACTGGTTGTGTCCATGCATGTATGTGTTGGTGTGTTTTTGAGCTTATGCTGCCATGACAGCAGCCAACGCTCCACAGTAACAGTGTTACTGTGGTCACGGTTCTGTTCTTCCTGTGTCCCCCATAGCTTGCCCCTCCAACTCTGTGACATCATCCTTTCTGCCAGTCATCCTGCCTTACTAATCTGTCCTCAATTCTGGCAGGGGCATTTTTATAACCATATGTGAGGTATACAACATTAAAGTAAAAGAAGAATTGATGAAGAAAATTGATATATCCACTATAGCTTTCAATAAAAGCATTATATTTGTCTTACTATAATGCAATGCAACAATAATTTGACTTTGGCAATAGTTTATTTGTCAGTTTTAAGCATCTATATAAAAAATAAAACAAAGGAGAGCATTTTTATTTTGTTGGGATGCTGATTGGTTCATTGTCCATTTAATTAATAGTAAAACCTTGAAAATATTGTTCCCAAATACAATATTTTTTCCCACATCATGTTGATGCTTTGCGTGTTGCACTCACTTTAGGGCTCTGCTTTTCAAAGTGGAAGTGACGATTCAGTGCAGGGAAATGAGGACTGTCACAGGCAAACCTACATAACAGATCCTACCAAGTAATGTGAACAAAGTGTATGCTGAGGTGGGCCATAAGATTGATTACACTTCTGCTGCTGCCACATGAAAATCACTGAATTGTCTTCTGGATAGTGAGACTGACAATAGGCCTGGCTTGACAACTTGTGTCAGGAAGATCACTACATCATCTCAGAGCTCATTGCGTAACACTTCACTCAAACAGTCTCACCAGCATCAGTGAGCAACGAAACAAGTACAGCAAAACAATGTAAGGAAGGCCAGTAACGGAGGTAAAAAGCAGTGTGCAAAGAAACAGAAAACACTATGGTGTCTGAGTCATGGACCTGAAGAGAAAGCTGACATGGTGGCGTGTGAAAATGAAAACTGTAGGGTCCAGTGGTTCCATCTCGAATGTGTCGGACTTGAGGATGCAGCAGATGATGTCTGGTTTTGCCCCTCTTGTTCAAAGTAAATGTGCCATTAAAACTGACATTACATGAGCTGTTATTTAAGTTATTTTACATGTTATTGCATAACAGTGTTATAAACATTAGACCTGAGGTGTGATTTCAAGCTTAACTTATGGTTAATAAGCAAGTTATGTGATCTCACGAAGGACTTTTCTGGAAGAACTCTGTACTTAAAGAAACAGAGGAAAGTCATTTTAAGTCTTTATTATGCTCTTATGTAAAAAATGCTTCACAAACAATAGAAACAATGTAAAAAAAGAGCCTTAGAAAAGCAATCTGTTCATTGAAAACACTCAAAATGAATCTATTTTGACTCATAAAATGTGGGCTGGCTTTACTGTCTTGTAGTTCCATATCATCTTGATAACATTAACCATTAATTGAAAAATAGGAATTATTATCCTACTGGTCAAATTGCCTTTTAAAACTGGGGGAATGATAAGAATTCCCAGGGAGATACAATTACATGACCTCTGTTCAGCCTCTGAGATTATACTACTAGTGTAGCTGAGGGTCAACAACACAGGTATAGCACTACTATCATGAATGGAGCTACAACATTACATTTTTTGTAACAGTGTTCATTTACAGTGTCCCCTGCAGTTGGTCACAGTGTGGTGGTGATGGTTACAGATTTCATTCCCGCAACAATAATTTTTCTTGACAGTGTCTCAAAGCAAGACACTGAACATTTCAATGAAAGTGTGACCTCTGCATTTTCAATCAAGTTAGTTCTCTAGTCTCTCTCTAACAAAGATGTACATTGTACAATCATTTCAATCATCTATTATACACTGTGTCACTTAATTTTGGGCCCAAAAGCAAAGATGGCATTAGTCAGGATGGGTGTCCAGCATTTCATATGCTGGTTGTCCTGTGAATACAGCAATTTTGTAGGTTATACACAATGATCCAAATCTTAATATCAATGTTAGAGTGCTTTATAGGATGATGTGGCTCAATATTAATTGAGCATGACTATGTTTTAAGAAAGATGATTTCATATTAAATATCCTCAGCCACATTGTTTTTTTTTACAATCATGGGCTGTAAAATGCCTTTTCTTAACAGAGATAGAGGCATTTGGATTTGGATAGTTGTGATTGCGGCCAACCGGCAGCAATTTGAAATGGAATGAAGCCAACCCACGGCAGACATCATTATTACCTTACTTGTGTCTATTTTTATTCTCCTGTGTTGTATTTTTGGGAGCAAATGCAAAGACACATTCTTTATATGTTTGCAATAGCTAATAAAACGGATTCTGATTCTGACCGAGTGGACTCTGTCCGACACATTTGAATTGGCGATTCTCAGAATCGAAGGAAAAATGATTTAAACTAATGGCCATAATATTAATCTATCGTATTGTTGAGTTATCAAGTACACTTTTGTATTTTTGTGTTGAGAAATGTTAAAGATATTAGAAGAAAACATTAACATGGGAATTGACAGTGAGGAAAATACTTCTGGGCAGTGGGTCCTCCGGTGACAAAGTGGTGGTATTTGCTGACCTGGGAATGAGAATGGGCTGGCATCACGGCCTAGTATAGGAGTGGCTCCATACAGGACTGCAAAGCCCTGCAGAGAGTCTGGAAAGCTGCTTAGCACCAGGTCTGAACTGCCTAATCCAGAGGAGCATAAAGAAAGCTGGAAAAATCATCAGGGACCCCAACCACCCCAGCTGCAGACTCTTTTCACTGCTACAATCAGAGAGGCGGTATAGATGCATCAAAGCCAGATGAGTAGGCTCAGAGACAGCTTTCATGCGCAAACCATAAGACTGTTGAACTCTGGGACTTTGTGAAAACATACTCACACCAAACACACACACCAAACACACTCACACACACACACACACACTCTTACCCACAAGGCAATATTTATATTTTAATCAGAAGTATTTATCACATATCACTTATGTGCAATACACTTATTTATCTATTACATTCGTATGTGCAATACCGCACTTGTGCACCAATGCCAGATATGATGTATATATATTTATATAATTTTTTTTTGTCTCTCTTATATTTATTTATTCTCTCTCCCTTTTTTATAATTGTAAATATTTGTTATATACACTAAATGAAACATGAGCTTGACGAAGTCAAATTTCACTGCCTTCACTGCCAATGTTGGCACCCACTGTGTTGCTGTGTATGTGACAATAAACGCTCTTGGATGTTGAATCTATATTCAAATGACTTCACTTCAAAAGCCGTTTGCAAGTTCAAAACAAGCATTTTTATACAAATTACACTGGCTGCCATCCGAGTTTAAGCTTCAAATGTATGTATGTATGTATGTATGTACTCTCACATGTTTTTTTCTAGTTGATTTACCTGCCTAGAAATACTCAAAAGAACTGCCAGCTTCAAATTTGCAAGTGTAACATCTCTCAGTTATATACACACGCACACATTTCACCAGTCCCTTTGACTATGTTTATTGACTCTCTTCTACTGACATCTACAGATTTTTGATACATCAAAACAGTTGAATACATCAATGGACTGGCAGGATTGGTCTTGAAGAAAGGCTCCACTCACCCTGGGTTATCCAGCAAAATATCAGCGGGAGACATTTTTATGAGAACATTAATCATTTCAGAAATTTTCAGCACAGTAATGCAGTATAGATCAGATGTCAAATACAATCTCAGAGCCTGGACGAATACTATGAGTTATAGATATATTTGATATAAATGATCACTCTTGCTTAGAAAAACACCCTTGATAGATAGATAGATAGATAGATAGATAATTTAGAATAACTAAAAATAGAATAGTGACTAGAGATATAACCATAACTGTAATACACTATTTGCTGAGTATACACTGTTCAATGATGTTAACATGCTATATTACACCGCACATTAGAGCACTTTGTAACTGTGTTATGAAAAGTGCTATACAAATAAAGTTTAGTATTATTTATTATTATTATTATATCAATTAAATGAGTTATGTGCTTAAGAAAAGACAGTTAATAGTCTAAATGTTTTATTTTACAGGCTGAAGTGACTGTACAAAATTAGTGTAGGAGCAATGGAAAGAGACAAAGTTTGTCAGACAAGACATATGTGAAACCCTCTTTCAGCTGCCCAAAGTCTTGCTCACTCAGCATGCAGCGTAATCCGGCAGCCAAAGAGCAGGCGAGCATGTGCAGGCTGGCCTGCAGGAGGCACAGAAGGTCAAAGCATTATGAAAGATTGGAAGGACAGACCACAAGGTCAATACAGGGAAACATGAATGAGGCAAGGGACAAATTGCAGAGGACATATTATGGATGGAAAGGGAGGTCTAGATTTAAAAAGAAACAGACAGTGAACAGAGGATGAGTGGGTATGGAGAAATATGTCAGTGATCAAGATGGTGGAAGGAGAAAGATATGGATCATGGGGGGCTGGACTGAGTACTATGAGGTCCTAAGAAAGGAAAACTATTTTTTAAACTATTTTTTTGTTGTTTGTTTTGCAGACAATGTGAGGTGACTGACTGTTGGAGCTTTTTTAGTTTACACACATACACACACACACACACACACACACACACACACACACAAACACACACACACACACACACACACACAGTGTACTAAATAAATACTAAAATACTTAAATACTAAATCCATCTGCACTCCTCTTGTCCCCCACTGTGTAATTATTAAGCTGCTACACACACACACACAAGTACACACACATGGTGCCTTCAATCATCATCCCCACTGAACCTCATTCAGCTGCCATACCAGCTGTAGTTATGATTTGTGATTAAAATATAATTATTTGGAGCATCAATAGAATCAGATATTTTAACTAAACATTTCCTATGGCAGTAAAACAGTGTCTTACATTTGTTTTGAACAACTGTGGATGCAACTTTAGTTCTGATTCAACTTGGTGACTTCTGATCACTTTCTTGCATGAACAGATTTATGCTCTGAGTTTGGCTTTAATTGCGCGATCCAAAACATACATTCTCTTCTTATCATTATCTGTACTTGTGTTTGAATATATAAGATAGTTGTTTATCTAGATGTTGATTCCACTGTGCCAATACTTACACCACTGACCATTTATTGGTATTATTATGCCAATATTATTACTTTAGAAAGTAGGACAACTAATATTATAAATATACACCATTCAAAGTACTATTACATAATAATGGACATTAAGTAAAACAGGAGTTATGCAACAGTGGGATTAATACTTTTTTGTTTGTTTTTTTACAGGAAATACATCCAGCAATCCAGATAACCATTGACAAGCTGGAACTGACTGTGAAACCACTCATTATACAATATCACACCAGCAGATTGACTACCACTGGCGCATAATGGTGGGCAATGAAGAGAGAGCAGTGGCGAGCACCTGTGATGGATGTGCCACTCTGTGATCTTGTGCCAAACAAAGAGGATGAGCAATACCTCCATCAGGAGTTCAAGGAGCTAGTGGGACGTGTTGTGGTTGACCAAATTCCTCAGTTACAGCAATTCAGGAATAATGACAGAAATAACTCTTGTAGGTCTGCTGAATACAGATGAAAGGAAGTCTGCAGAAATGATCAAGGCTCTGTAGTTCATCAGTGATAGGTATGTGCCTCACATTCCTATTGATGTGGAAGGGGAGACAATAATGAAGCCATCTGTTAAGATCATCATCACAGGTGATCAGTTAACAAAGCAAAATGCTGATGCAGCCATTAGGTTGAGGAAAGAGGAGGAGGTTGAAGGAACAAGACAAACTGGAAGGCTTACTTCCAGCTATATTGCAGATTTCCATTGTTCCAGGAACTTCACAGACCTGGTGTTCAAGGAACTGTACAACACTAGCTCTAATGAGGCTGGAACCTCGCACCAGCTAAGAAACCTGTTAGATTGTGAGAACATTACCAAAATTATACTTGGAAAACACTTCCGGACCTGCTCTGACTTCCTCCATGATGTTACAGATACCTCAATCACTACAGCAACTCTCCACCATTTTGGGATGGAATCAGTACATGAGACAATAAAGAATGATCCACTGCCACAGTTTTCATCTGCAATAGTAGAGCAGGAATGGTTTTACAGACACATGTTTATGATAGTAGACACCTATATCATGACTGATGGTGGCATGGTGATGGGAAATGTTGCAGAGGACGACACTGAAAGACAAGCCAGCACCCCTGATACAAAACCTGCCATTTTATGTCATTTATGTGATCACCCTGCCTTCAGCAATCATAAACAGTTGAGCGACCAAAAAAAAAAAGACCACAAAATAGTTTCACATGATGATAGCACTGCAAAAAGCAACAGCAACATTGACATCACTGCTGATACTATTTACAATTATCACAGTGGGCTACTGAAAATTGTCTCTTTTTCAGAGAAATTTCATTGATTCCATTATGGAAGGTGATGGAAACAGGACATGCCACCTTTGGAAACACAAAATGCTGCACTTCAAACAGGCTGGGTGCCACAAACATGCCATGGAGGCCTTTAAACTCCAGTTGGACCTGCACGCATTACAGAGACTGATGTGGAACCACACAGTGAACACTGTTGGTGGTGAAGGAAGAAACGTAGCCCTTGACTTGAACTGTGAACACTATGTTCGGTACACAAAGGTCCAAATGAAACATCAAGGTGCCGATGTAAGGTTTCAGATTGCACAAAGAATGAACAGGACAACTGGGGCTCTAAATGCTCTAGTGCAGGCTTATCATAAAGACTGTGGCCTGAAGCCTGAGTCTAGGAGGCACATCTTCACCAATTATGAAGAAGATATCATTCTCAGAGTGCTGACTGAAAAAAAGGTCTTCAGTCATACACCCAGCCAAGTTTACTGAGGCTTCCCAAAATACCAGTTGAACCCATTACACAGACTTAAGGCCTTTACACACCAAGGGCGTGATGAATAAACAACACGAAAATGTGAAATACTCTCCTGCGAATCATTGCAACAAAATTATTCACACTGGCAGCCATACGATTTTGCAACAGAAACACAAATTTGCGACAGCTCAGTCTTCTGTCAGTCAGCCTGGTGAATACAATTTGTCTAGCCGCTGTTCTCTCAGATCCCAAGGGGCTGCAGCTGACAGACGGCTGCTTCTGTGGACAGAGGCGCTCAATGCAGGTCAGAGTCGGTGTGGAATGAATGTATATAACCCTCTCCTCTTCTTTTGTCGAGCGAGGACTGGACTGGATGATGTCAACATCATCATGTTGGCTCCATGGGAAGAAATCAACAATGTTTTGTATGTATAAATACATGATAATGAATCATATGATGATACATGATACCTGAATAAATATATTGATTCATTGGCTTTATTTCCCTTTCCACCATAGTGAGTGAGCCTACCTGTCTGCCTGCAGTGAAACAGGCGAGCTCACAGACAGACTGGGAGCTTTGATCAATCAATGTAGATATGTTAAATAAGTGCAAAACACATACAGCGGGATATTCAACACCCCACATGGGCCTTTGCAATAAACAGCTGTCTGTGCAGATAACGCTTCGTGATTGGTTAATGCTTTTATTCACTGTGTGAAAATCGACCTTGTTCCGAAATAAAAATTTTGTCACTTTTTTGCCACATAATATTTGTGTTCTGTGTGAAAATTCTCACGCCAAAAACAACAGTTCAAAAAAATATATTTAAAGTTCGAAATAATTGCATGAAAAAAAGCTCCTAGTGTGTAAAGGCCTTGAGTCAAGAGGCCCTGGTTAATTGAATAAATGACTGAAAAGTAACTGCACTTTATGACGGTGGGAAAGAGATTGAGGAGCAAATTCCTCTTTTGCAGCGCACCAACACAAACTTGAAACAAGCATGTTAGTATGTGATAAGATGTCACTAGTATTTCAATAGTAATTTTTGCTCGACTCTTTGATTCTGTTCCAGACTTTATATATTTGTATATTAGGTTTTTTTTAATACATTTGTCAAAGTAACAAATCTAGGTCTATAATATCTAGAAGACTATTCTTAAGTAAGTTCCAGTGTACAAGTCTTTCCAGTAATTTAAACTAATACCATACCTTTGAGGAACATTTGGATATTGCCACCTGGTATCCAAGACAGGAATTACAGTACTGGTAGCAATGGAGTTCTTTATTAGAGGCAAATATTTGTCAAGAAGTAAGCTTGATCAAATTCCAAGACACTGTCATCAATATATGGTGAAAGCACTCACTTTGTGAACTTGTTAGAAATATTTGTTCATTTGTTGCACATGTAGAAGTACTTTTACTGTTACAGAATGTTGTTCTTATACAAACAAAAATTTGCAACATAAAGCACAGACGTTTTTTTTAAAAAAAAATCTCTCTAGAAGCTGTGACGATGTAAAAGAGCCACACATACATACATAATACAACTTTGGACTTGACAGTTTGCACAGAGATCCTGTTACTTGCTTACCTAGTTCAATAATTAATTATTTACAATAATGCACACTGGATAAAGCAAAGAGCAGATGGACTGTTTATGTAGATGTTAAGTGGGTCCTTTAAAAACCTTTCTATTATTTATTTTGCATTGCACAATTTTTAACTTGACCCTTTATGCAGTTTTGTAATAAGCTATCCGTGCTTTCTGAACAATAACATATGTATATATGGAAGTTATCATTGAGACAACTGTAATCAGAGCAACATCATATTCTTTACTCAGGTGATGTTATTGTTCCCTATTGCCCCAAGTTCATTGAGAACTGAATCCTCTTCATCATCATCCCCATTCCAGTCCACATCAGAGTCTTGACTAAAAACCTCCTGGATATCTTTTAGAATTGATTTGGCATGTTGTACATCAGAGACATGCACACATTACAGAGAATGTCCTCTAATGTGAAGCACAAAGGGCTTGCAGTCAGCAGCTTTTCAATAATGTAGTCTGAATTGCCCTCACAGGATGATGTACTGTAAACAGACAGAAATCCATTAGCCCCTATTGATGCCATTTCTTCAGCAACATCCTGTAACATCTCATTCAGAGCAGCTCTTTGTTCACTGTTGACCACTCTTTGCCTCTGAGGTAACAGTTCACCTCCATGTCTCTCCAAGGGATGTGCATCCCCATCACAGCCTTCCTTGAAGTCACAATTTGGCACAGTAGTCACAGCAGTTGGGCTTTGGAGATATGGGGTTTTTTTTTCCTCTTCATAAAAGAGGCACAGCAATGTCACTCTCCTGCAACATGTCCCTTCAGACACATTGCTGCATTGTCTTCCTTAGAACAATATGATTGAGTGTGAACTCGACATCCTCAGGTGTCTCAGAGTGGTACATGTCAACAAGCCTGTTTTCTGTTAGGTCTCTTGCTCCCACTGGATAGAAACTTTCTCCAAAGAAAATGTTTGAAGATGGAACTGTAAAGCTCAGAAAAATCTCTAATGGTCTTGCAACATAAAACAGTCCTTTGATTGTCAGGCCCCTTTGACTGAAGCACCTTCAGTAACCACGAAAATGTGTGGGCTGGATCAGATGATACCTTTTTCACAGAAAGTCTTGTTTTTTCCCAGTCAGGACTTTTGATGACCTCCACACAATGTTGCATGCCTAAGTTCTTCATAGCTATCATTCTTGTTGCTTTTGATGCTGTGGCTGTGATGGCAAGAAGAGGAACAGGAACTGGCAATAGTGTGCAATTTTGTGTTGCATCAGCTCTCAGATGTACGTCGCTCTGGATAAAAGTGTCTGCTAAATTAAATTGTAAATTGTAAATTGTATTAGTGTGATTGTGTTATTTATTTATTTATTTTTAATTAATTTTACTTTAAAAATATGTGTTGTGATGGAGATTACATTTTTTAAATTTGCTGCCATACAATATGAATTAGCTGATAAAGTGTTTGGTTTAGTTGTTTAATTTAATATACAATATTTTCAGTGATATAAGCCTACTGAAATGCATTTATAACACTGGATTTGTCTTTTCCATCACAATAAACAAAGTGATGGAAAATATTGTGTGAACATGACATTTTGAATTGGAATTAATTAGTCATGAACAAATGAATAAATAAATTATCTTATCCTATTATATTATGGTTGATAGACCAAACTTTTCCTGTAACCAGTTGGTAAACAAGCCAACACGTCTTTCTCATGCTGGGTTGAAAGTTTTAAACAAAGTCACTGTAAATCCTTAATTCCACCAATCTTGTAGACTGAGCACACATCCGATATAACAGAATCAAATAATCTAACATTGCTCGGGACATCCATTTTCAAAGTTTTAAAAAGCTCTCTCTGTGTTACAAAGTGATTGGCTATATCTCCAGTTTGTTTCACTACGGACGAGAATGGGGTGAGAACTACATTTCCAGTAAGGCGTGTCCTTAACAAAATGTAAGTGATGTAGATTTGTTAGCGACTGCTCTCGCCACTGTTCAAGCAACTATCCTGCATTTAGAAATCCCCAGATTACTGGTAGGCGAAGATTGTCTGGTATTGCGAGAGCAGCATTAGGTATACAAGTGCACAAAATGGAACATATGATTTTATCCCAACGCCACTCTCATACAACCCTTATTCCACCTTGTTCAAACACACACAGCGGCTTGACTCAATTGGGTTTTGGTTTTGCATCATTCAATAATGGTAATGAATAGAGTGATAACTATGGTGCTGAATTGAGCATTTGGCCAGCATCTTCTCAATAAGAACAGTCAATGAGACTTGTGGTTACTGTAGTATTTAGTGCCATACCAAACTGACAAAAAACTAACAAAGAAAGCATGATCCCTCAAAAAAAAAAGTGATCATACTACAACTCTAAATTGCCCTGGAGACAACTGTACTTTTGAGGAACCCTGACATTAACTTTGTAAGCAAACTTTCATGTACACATTTATAGTGCTAAAAATACTTAAGGAGGGGAAGCAGAATGGGTGGAGCATAAACTGAAAAAGCAAGTTAAGGTTGAGTTGCTTTAGAGAAGTCATCTTCAGTGGTTACCAAGAGAATATCACCTTTCATGTCCACATATAAGCCACGCCATCATTCAAAAATATTAGCCTGACACATGTGCAGTGCCATAAGATGAGATATATAAGAGATATGAAATTAGATATGAGATGAGACAGATATAGAACTCTACAAAGATCAATTGGTTGATTGAGTTTAATGGGTTGGTGTCCCCTGCTGTTAGAGCATATAGCTAAGTAATGAAGATATTGTAGACATATTTATGCAGTATTTTGATTGTATGTATTGTTGTGTATTGTTGTTAATAAAGATTTCACCAAGTCATAATCCCTGAAGTATGCATCCGAAGTGCTTTTATTGCATTAACCTAACCACACATGGGACTCAGAATGCAAACCTCAATCTCCAGTGTCAATATCCTGTGTTATGCACACCCACCATCCACCCTGACCGCCTCCCCTCAATTGCTACACTATCAGCAGTACATAAATATAGCTCTTCATTTATTTGATAAAAAATATATTTTGAACATAATCCAGGTTCTGATTAAGTTTGTCACTGCAACATAATTGGGAGAACAATTTAGCAGTATGTGAACGTAATTTCTAGGAGACAGGGTTGTCAAGAGACATCTATCACAAACAATTGTATTCGTAATGAGGTTGTAGCTGCAGTTGCACACGCCACCGAGAAAATCAGAAAATGCAAATTAGGCAAAAATATAAATGATTGATTGATTGATCGTCCTGTCAGTTGGCTTTAACACAACTGGGGCAATTGACATGACGTGAATATTATGAATACAAAGGGAATGTAGCAAAAAAAGTGTAGCAAGGGGATAGACAACTAGAGATATGGGAAAAAGATTTAAAAAATTAGAGTCAGCGAGAGATAAAGAGGGGACAGACAGAAGTGGAGCAGAATAATGGGATCACACCGGCTCCTCAGATCAATTCCCCACCCACACCCCATCAGTCATAGCAATTATGCGTGCCAGCATGAGAGATTGACTGTTAAGAAGAAGAAGAAAAAAAAAACACCTCTGGATCCAGCTGCTCCCTTCATCTCTGCAGGAATTCCAATGTTATTTCTGCTTCTCAAAAATGAAGAGGGTGCATTATCTATGTCATGTAGGGAATGAAACATCTCGTTCGAAGAGGGGAGATGTGTGTTGAAAAAGGGAGTAAAAAGAGAGCAAAAGAGATGTGTGTGTTGACTTGAGCGCAGTTCTCCACAGAGTGCTGTCTCAACAAAATATACAATGGAGACAAAGGGAAACTAATCTGGGTCTGTAAGGCTAGGAAATATCTTCTCTCTCTGATTTGGGGAAAGTGACAGCACTATTCTTTTCCACTATAGAGGGATTCCTTGTTTATAGAAGTTATAGTGGATAAGGTATGAACTCCTAGTCATGCCTACTTCAGGGTAATCAGCAACCAGAATCACTGTAAAATAATTACAATTTAAGTTTTCTTGAACCTGGATTACACAATATTTTCTGTTACAGAGTGGCTAAACAACTTGCAACTAGCTTTATTTTTCTCGTAGCTGGTGGAACCTAAAGTGGAGCTAAAACAAGAGTGACTATAGCACTTACATCCATCAGGTGGCCAGAAACTCCAATTCTGATCCAAATAAATGCTTATATTGCTCCATGTTTGTGAACACAGTAGCCATAACAATTTTATAAGGTGGCAATTTTATAGTGCCTGTGTATCAGTTAGCTTGTTTTTCTGCCCCCTGGTTGCCAAAAATCCATTAATGCAGCTTTAAATGATTATACTTTTGCATAACATTTTGTACATCTGACTGATGCCACTGATGAGGTATATTACATGTTTTTCAGCTTAAAATTGTTTTGGTAACGTTTAATTTTTAGTCCCCCTATTAAGCATTTCTAAGCAGTATCCAAACATTAAATAAATACTTTACAACCCACTGTAATGTGTACAACTGTGTTTCACTATATTGTCATTAATTATCTCTTAATACACTAGACTGCACTTATGGATGCCCACAGCAGAAGTTATACTGTAGTTTTTTACAAATTGACAAATATATTAATAAACACAACTACATTACAGAGTGTAATAAACCATTTAGTAAATGTTTGTACACTGCTTATGAATGCTGAATATGGGGATTTAAAGTTAAGTTTTAGTCTGACCCTAACCCTAAAAAAAACAAACAATAAAAAAACCTTTAATGTAAGTGGGTTCTTTCACAGCCTCTCTACAGAAAAAGTAGCAACTTGTTGAAACACTTTTCAATAAGCATTAATTTACTGCAGCACATAGCCTGTCACACAACATTTGGTCAACATTAGCTTTAAAAAACCTGAGCTGCACAATAAGAACATGCATCAAACACTTGTCTACTTAAGATAATCCAAATACATTTGGTACCCTAAGATGAGGAAACCAAGAGGATGAAGGAACCAAGAGGATGAAGGAACCAAGAGGATGAAAACATTTTTTATTTTAAATATTGTTTTTTAATAGGGTTTTTACTCAAAATAGATGGAAGTACCTGCAAGTAAGACCTGCTAATCTAGGTTGTAAGATTGTTGTCCCAGTTTCCATTCATAGTATTTTCAAGCTAATGTGGAAAAAGCCCAACTCAAGTATTTATAAGGCTCCTTTTTATTCATGTAACACACAGCCTTACAGGGAAACAGCTGCTTGCTCAGAAATACAGATACAGATAACCAAATTGTATCACTTACTAAAAGTGAAAATAGTAATTATAAGAAAAAAATTATGATTTCATTGTAATTTTCCTTGGTTCGACTGAGACAAAAACTCTCAGACAAAAAACTTCTGAAGCCGACATTTTTGTCCCATCAGATGTCTTATTGGCTCATTCAATCTAGTCAATTATATTTGTTCTTCCTCTAACTCTTTCTACAGTAAAGTGGCAAACATCTTTGCTGGAGTCTTGTCCCCTTTATCAGAACAGAGGGGACATAATTTTACATTCTGCTGAACAGCATGTTAATACAATAGCAACCTCCTGTCATAGAAACTGATAATCGATTGGCAAAGAGGGAGCACCCTAATTAAGTCAAGCATGAGCAAGAAGGAATGAGAGAGACAGAGCCAAATTGGCAATGGGTCAGAAACTGTTCCTTTCAAACAAAAAGACTGGCAAGGTGCAGATCAATAATACTGGCAGCGAAGGTGAGTGGGTAAGAGAGAAGAATTAATGAGGTGTCCCGTGCAAAGCTAATGTCTTGCTTAAAGCTACTGTGGGCAATTTTACACACTAGCAGCTTTAAATGCCAGTGTGAGGTGACTGAAGAAAATCTGAACTTACAGTAAACAGTGTAATAACTGTAAACTGCACACAAGAAATTCATGTTTACTAAGTGAGTCAGTGGTCCCTTTAAGCAAAAGTAAACCAGGTGAGAAAATTACCAAAGTGCCAAAAGAAAGTTCACTATGTTGTGGAGAACCCTGACATGTTATTAGAGTTTCTTCTTTGTGTTAGGGCCCCATAATTGGGTCCAATTACAGAAGCCTTATGTAGGCTATTGAATATCAGCATGGCTCATGTAACTAAGGGATAAGAAATGAGATCGTAGAAAAAAAAGAAGAAAGAGAATATGAGGCACCTTTATCCTGTTGATTAGTCATGGCTTCCCAGTCCTCTATGTGGACACCGGCTCTAATGACCCGCATGCAGTTACAGAAAAGTTATTGCTGTAGAGTGATTATTACTGCTCAAACACAGTGGGAGTCGCCTCAGTGTAATGAGGAAGCCCATTACAGCTATCCACTGGGGTAGTGCTGCTGCTTGGTTTAAAACCCCAATTTGTATATGCTGGATGATAATTGTCCATCCGTTTAAGTTTATAATGGCTGAGTCATGAAAATAAAAGTGAGGTAAGCAGTTTTTTTTTCCTACGACCCAAAGGCTTTGCATTTGTGCAAATTATGTCTGCATTTATGTGTCCATATGTGTACCATGCTGATTATGCAATGTGGTCCTGCCCTAGTCAAGCTTTTCAATCTATAAATGTGTTTCAAACCCATCGTTGTGCCTCATTATATTTAGGTACTGGTTCAGTGACTTGCAATGATAATATTTTTAAATGAAAGCAGGACTATGTGTGCTGGGATTGGATGGATGGATGGATGGAAGATTTCTTACTGAATCTGCCAATATTTACAAAAAAAAGCCAAATGTGTTTTTCAGGTTCTCCAGACTGCAGTCCATTTTGGGTAAAATGGGATTACTGTATTTCTATTTCTGCCTGAGAGTAGGAGGTTTGCAGTGAGCTGAAAACCTTTATTCCCCCCATTGCATTGCTTTCTTTACTTTCTGGGAGGCCACAAAAAACAGGAATGCAGGGTAAACTTTTGAATTGTTATGTCTCTGTGTGGAGTTTCTGTCACTGCATTCAACACAACACCAGATGACGTTTGCTAATACTTCAACATGTTCAATACAGTTTTTAAAGAAATAAAGCTTTGGTCATGGTCTCCAGACTATAATCAAGTCAATCCAAAAATATGAACATCCTGTCAATCTGGTAATGAATGTTATATTTTTTGGATGCACTGGGTTACTCTGTGGCTGGAGTGTGTGCTACATCATGCCTTTTGTATGACGATGGGGAGGAAGTGGCACATCTACTGACTTCCAGTGAGTGCACATATTGCTTCCCTTTTCTCTATTTGATTTATGGACTTATAGTTTCAGAGGAAGCACGTGACATCCAGAAACTTCACCTTTTCAGTTATGCTCCTCTAGGCCCACAGATCACAGCAGGATTTCATGCCTCTTTCTGGGCAGAGTGGATCAGGAGCAGCAGGCTTTAAGATGCTGCTTTCATCTATCGTTTTATAGTGTTTTGCGCCAATCCTTTTTTGTCCGTCTTCAGTCAGGCCCAACTGCACTAGACATGATAGGGAATTCAGTGGGAAAGAGGGAAGTGGAGAACAGAAAAAAGTTCATAATGCATCATAATGTGCATTACATATGTTTAACATTCAAAGCTCCCTTAACTCCTCACACTTCAAAAATGTGGATAATCACACTTTTTTCTAAATTGCATCAGACATAATCTGCATTTACTCACTTAAAAAATACATAGTGTCCCACAGGGTGCTTTATGAGGCTTACAAAAGGGCACTGGTATAATAGGAAAGAACAAACTTCTACTCTGCTTTACTTCCAAAGACACTCTGGAGTTATAATGAAGTGAGAAGTTTATCCATGCCTGGTTTAGTCTATGGATTTGAAGAATTTGAGGTATCCAAATTTGCTGTACTTTACCTACAGCACTAATGAAAATTACCTTTAACTTTAAATGCCATCATTATCATGAAACTTGACAGTAAATAGGGTAGTGCAGAACTGTACATTAATTCTGATCATGCTTTGAGTATGTAATGAGGGGACAGTAAAAGGAAGTGTACATAAAAAGCCACCATGCATACGAAAATCATTGATGGACACTATTTTCTTGCAATGTAAAAGAAATTGAGGAACAACCTTGAGCTATCACAGCTGATTGTGAACTTTTAGGATTTTAAATTGGATTTTAAAGCTACAAACTCACAATTTTACTCCAGTCACACACCTTCCACCATTTCCTGTAATTGCACAGGTGATTCTCAATGTGTAACCTGGTCTCCTGCAGTCAAAGCTGCTACTCATCAGCTAGTGTATTTATTTAGTTGCATTGTCTCTGTTTCCTGCCTCTTAGCACTAGTTTATTCACTTAGACAGATAATGTTTTTGAGCTATCTATTCTTGCTGATTATCTGACCACTGAAGTTTGGCTTGCTTTAATAATTCTTTCCTGCCCCTCTGCACATGGGTCCAGTGTTTGTTGTTACATGTGATGTACCATTATTATGTATTACGTTTTTGTCTCACTTGTGGTAGAAAAACCCACTGTGCAGTCCAACAGAAAAACTAATGGGACATTAACTTCACATGGAGGTTAAAACTACACCATTGTCTGTGTTTTTGTTCTGAAAATATGTAGGATTTGGTTTAAATGTACAAAGTCTTGAGATGATTATGATTAATACATGCATTGCTGGCATGAAAGCTAAGAATATACAAAGATAAATGAATACAATCTGTTAGTATGGCACTGTTTTTGTGATGGGTTGAGATAACAAGAGGGACATGTTAGCAACTTGGGACACATTTATAATGGACTTGACATATTTAAAAATGCTCCAAGGGAGCTTACTATGCTGAATTCAGCATTGCTCCATGGGGGCAGTACAGCCTGCCAGTCATGCAGTTCTGCATTGAGATATGTAGAAGTCACCAACACTTGCTTACACACAGCACTGGGCTGATGTGGCCAGCTGTTGAAATTTGCTGGTAAAACAAGTACATTGTGTTACTGATGTAATCCATGCAGCGTATATGTAAGCATGTGTGTGCGTGCGTATGTTCTGACACATAATGTGGTCATGACCCATTTAGACTTAAAGCTGTACTTCCATTATGACATTCCCACGAGTATGACACAGGAGAGACATCTATGCACACATGACTGTCCTGTATGTATGTCAGATGTTTTGTTTCAGCGCTCCTTGCTCCACTAGTCAACCTAGGCAATAGCACAAACCTAGCTGAGGTATAAAAGCTTAGTTTGAATCCCATCTGACACCACAGAATCTCATTTTGGAAATCAGCGGCAGTAATGAAATGTTGTAAGTCTCCTGGGTGTTTGGCTATAATATCTTCAGGAACACTGGCCATGATGGGGGCTGATGAAACTAGAATATTAAGAGATGAAGATGGTAAGTGTATCCACTGATTTCAGTTTTTACTAAAAGTTATAATATCCCTCAATACAGATTTTAAAAAATATATACATAATCAGCCTCAGGAAGTAGCTTTGCTAACCATGGCCACACAGCACCCAACTATGTGAATATCATCATTTTTGAAAAGCTTTGTTTTCCTAAATTCACACTAAAACGTGAGACCAGCGTTTTGAGATTTATCCAGTCTGGAGAGCATATTTGATATTTGACAAAGGCAATTTTGTGATGTGAAAAATGCCACCTTACTGTAGACAGAGGACCAAATTTTAAATTAACATGGTGTTGCATTCACCTGCTGTCAGCCCTCTTGAAACTTACAAACACTGAATGGAAAGGGTGACCAAATTAGACAAATAATGATGGGCTTGTGTTCGCCGGAAAAGTGACTGAAGATCATGTATTTCCACGTGTCACAACATAAAAGTTCCACTCTGTTCTCCTCGATTGAATGAACTGCTCTTTCTGAGCAAACTGTGTGACATGCAGCCGGCAGCATTGTTTTGGTAAAGCAGGCTGTCAGGCTGCACTGCCAGGGGGAGCGCTCTTTATCACTGCAGCTACTGGTGATGCTGGGTTGGTCAGTATCACAATGTACTGTATATCTGTCAGACAAGCATAACTTTAACATAAAATATAGACACAGTAGTGCTGGTACTTCCCTGTTCACAAGCAGCTACACTCACAGCCTCTAACCCCAGGTTTGGCAGTGTCATTGCTCCTGTGAAATATGTCTCCACAGCCTCAATTTTTGCTGTGTCACATTTGTGACCTACAATACAGAAAGCACTGCCCCATAATTACATTCAAAGAAAACAATAATAATAACAAAATTAGACTAAAACATCTTATACAAATTAGACATTCATTCAGACAATTCATTCCTATGTCAGACTACATTAGATTAAACAAAATATATAATTATCCCTGTTTGTCATTACTCTTAGGCAAAGAAGACTATGTTTTTTTTGCATTTTATTTGCAGGCATTTCTTCTGACTTACTTTATTTGATTTGAATTATATAAATTATTAAAACATATCAATATTTTCCATTAAAAATGATTTCCTATAGTATCTGCCCTGTATATGCCCATTCCTCTCTTATCACCTTCATATCACATGTTGTAGTGACCCCTCTGCCCTGTGCTAGTGCCTGTTCTAGTAATAGCTAGCCTACATATGCTCCATATGCTATACTGACTGGGTGATGGTGTGGCTCAGAGAGCCAGAGGGTGTGTAGATTTGACTCAGCCTCTCAATTGTGATATTATGGGCTGTCCATCCAGGAGGTTAAAGGATAAATGTTTCAATAGAAACACCCTGGAGCATTGGCTGTCACGGGCATTCTTCTCAGGACCTGATGTGTGAGGTTTTCTGTCTTGGTGTGTGTGTGTGTGTGTGTGTGTGTGTTTGTGTGTGTGTGTGTGTGAGCATTGCACTCTTATTACATATATTACATGCTTTTAATTTTGTGATCCAGGAATTCAAGCTTGTTCTACCTTTGCACATGTCCCAATAAACCTAAACATCTGTTTTCTTTAAAGCTTCAGTAATTGGTCTTTCCTAGGACTTCTACATATGCTATCTAAGAGATAGAGGACATACAATACATTGGTTGATTGGTTTGTTAGTTTTATACAAATCTGTCTGTGTGCTTCAGTCTGGGCATTCCTAAATATTATGAAATAAATAAATATATAAATAAAGTTTTCATCTGCCTCCTGCCTCAGCTCTCAAACTTTGCCAGAAACCACCTGAGGGTCCATCTTTGCAACTCCTGTTGCACTGCTAAATGTTCAAACCTACAGAATATTTAAAATTCTAGTCAGTATGAGCCAATGAGACACCAAATATGTAAGGCTGCTTTATATGGAGAAGAAAATGGAATATTTCAACTTAATGTAATGGCATTGTATGTCATGGTGGGTTGGAACAAGCAGATACAAAATATATTGGATATTTTTTATAGGGTGTTGTTTGTACAAGTTAGGTCTAAGTAAACAAATCAAAAAACAAAATATAGAAAAAATCAAGTTTTAGGGTGTTAAAAAGCTTGTTAATGAAAATTGCTGCTAAATTTGAAAAAACTAGATTGCATTATTGACATCTGTATGTGTTTGAGTTGCTGTTATTGTCCAAATTCAACAGCACTGAATTAATTAAGTGCTCAGCTAGACGGCAAAATCTTGTTTAAAACAAATACACAGGCGTCAGCCAGAATAACAGTAGCAGCTTAAAATACCAAACTGAATTTAAACTGGAAATGTGCGAGATAAGACTATCGAAAATGTCAGCTCTCACCTCAGTCTTGATAATGGAAAGAGATACATACATGTAAGCCCTGCTATATTATATTGAACAAACCTAGAGCTTTGTACACTTACTGCTCCCTTGGCAATGAGGTGCCAAGGCAATCACACGTGTTAAGAACAACAACAACACTAATTTTAATTTGGAAAAAAACCTGAACTGAACGTGAACCTTCCTGAACTGAATTATATAGCAACAAGGATAATTTCATCCCTCAGCAGATGAGTGTAAGGTGCTTCCAACCAGTATCAGAACTACGTGCATCACTGCTCAACAGTGAGGACACTGAGGCATGAAGTTTTCTGCTATCAGCTTTTTCTTCTCTATGAATTTAGCCAATGGGCCTCTACAAATGCCAAAACACTAAATGCAGCCTTCTTCTAAATGCCTCAGGGGATGTATCGTACAGTTTGTAGAATCATCCTTTTCTCATGACAATTCAGCCACTTACTATCGATCAAACCTCATCACTCATTGCTCCACACTGCTGCTTCTTTCTCCTAAATTTGGTTGGTTGATGCATGCATTTGCATTTCACTGACATTAGCTGAACTGTTTCATCACCGCATGATGAATGTATCAAATATCTTGATACATTCATCATGCTGTGATGAAACAGTTCAGTTGATATCTTGAGCTACTTTAACATGCAGTGCACAGCAACTGATCACTTCTGATGAAAGAAGAATGAGGTTAAATTGGTCACTTTGTTAATTTCTGTGAAATGCATGACTCAATGCAACAAATACAGGCAAGGTCACACTGCAATGTCCAAAGGGGTAATGAAGGAAATTACAAACTGATGTTGCATGTTAAGTTAAATACAGCACAACAACAAAGTAAATTGCAACAGTCATAACATTATAAAGCAATATAACTCTCTGATGAATTTTCAGCTCTCTGTGACCACAGAAACAGAAATATGTCATAATGTCCTCCTTGGTGCTGTTCATATCTGACATTTTTTTCATGTTACATGTTGATGGCAGATCTGCACAGACAGCCGACACAGGCACACAGCACCGGCACACATGGATTGTCAGTGAGCTCATGGATTGTAGCGCCTGTGGACTGATGTCTCTAGCTCTTATTGCACATGACAGACAACAAACGTGATTGTGAGAAAAGGTGCGTGAGCACACAGGACACATCCAACACAGACACACATACATACAGATGTCATGAGCTGTTTTGTCATGGTCATAATATTACCTTGTGTGCTTTTTTCAACACTGTATGTGTTAAGCTGTGGTTATGTATGACCCAATCTAGATATATGGGCATGCTGTAATTCAGTATATATGGAACTCATACAGTTCTGCATAATTCTATGATCAATGATAACAATGCCTGTTGTGTGAGACCTGCTAATACTGACGTTTGAACAGAGGGAAGGTGGGCTGCCTGGCAGAAACTTAGTGAGCAAAGTGAGAAGCCAGCATGTGGTGGTTGGGGGGAGGGAGGGCTGTTATAAATCACATACACACTAGAACCCAACACACACAAACACACAGCATAGCAGGAGCATTGCTTCATAAAAACACTGTACAGACATTATATTAGATATACAGTAAATATATGCAGGCTGGATCTGTCTTGTTTGTTTCACATGTGGTAAACATATTTTGTGAAGTGTACTAAATTTTCTAATTAGGATTTGGATAAAGTTATGTAGTTTTTATATCATAATGTTGATTATATTGTGATACAATGATTTCTGAAGATTCAATAAGAGAAAGCATTTGAAGATAGACTAATCAGATGGAACTGAGATATTGAAGTATTTTGGATTTTGAACATGAAAACCCCAATGTCAGTATACTGTATACTGATGAGGGAATCAATATTGGTGCTTAAGGAGACACCTTAAATAGGTAGAAAAAACAGGGAAAAACTCAAGATCCACATATTGTTGGATTTTTTTCTCAACTTTTTCCACAGGATTCATTTTCATGGTAAACTAAAAATGGTGTCTACTGTGAATATCATGATTAAGTACTAAAAGGTAGAGTGAGTCACTGTTTATCTTACTGAGATCAGAAAGAAATATCTTAACTGCAATGCAGCCTTGAAGACCTGGACAAGACAACTTTTCCTTACTACACAACTATACTAATTATGAGTTGGATTGCTTATTTGAATTTTTTTTTACAATTTATTGTTACAAAAAAAATTGTCTGAAACTTGGTGCAGACATAGCCCTTGAACCTGGATTTTTATGATGAACTGAAAAAGTAATTTCAAACAATTATATGTATTTTAGTCAGAGGTTTTTGTGAAGGAATTTTCATATAGTGTCATATATGAAAATGCTCTTATTTTCATACATGTGCCACTTATGAAACGCTCCTTAGACAAGCAGACAGTGAAGCACAGACAGCTGTCTTCTTCCTGGTCAAGCTGACCTGGCTTTGTGATTGTTGCCATAGAGACAGCACTAAAATAAACAATCTTATAGTGATGTGGGACAAGGTCGCCTGGGTGCTGAATAACTGAGAGTGGTTCAGTGCTTTTCCTTCAAATTTGCTGTGGCATTTCACTGGGTCTACACAGGCACTTAAATTGTAACTGCTATCTCCTTGGTCCATTAAGTTTGTGTTTATCAATAAATCTTTTTGCATAAGACATCTGTCCTGGGGTTTCTGAAGCTCAAGATTTCTATAACAGTATTATATTGAGTTCATATGCGAAAGACATCATCAATTTCCAGATATTCTGAAAATACTAAATGATAAACACAAACTATTACAAGGCTGCAGCATTGTTGTTGGAGCATCACTCAGCATCAGTGCAGGTATGAAGTAGAGCATATCTTGTAGTTTTGAAAAATGCTAAACAAAATTGAACTTGACTGTTGGTTTAAACTGATAAAAGAAGCAGAAAGTGATTTCAGTAAAAAAACAAAAAAACATATAGTATGATGGATAACATAAAACCACACTGACTGTTTGCTTCAGTGATTCTCAACACTATTCTTATTTGCAAAAAACAGATTTACCGTTTTATTTTTATTGTCTTTGTTTTTATTTGCTGCACAACAGATAATCAAAGGTAGTGAAGTGCCCACAAGAAGTGCTTTTACTATTATTACGCTTGCATGAGAGACCAATGAACCTGAGAAAATGCATTTTATTTCTCTCCTCCATTTAGCCTGTTCTGTATTTTATTCAATGATCTATATATAATCAAAAACAGCCATATGTTATATATATAAATATTAAGTATAGCGTGTCTTCAAAGGTGAGTCTCATTCTGTGTCACAAAACATCCTCTTTTGCAGGCATGATTCATTTATGTACCCAAGTGTGTGTGTGTGTGTGTGTGTGTGTGTGTGTGTGTGTGTGTGTCTGTGTGTATATGCACATTGCGAGTATAGAGAAAAAGTAACAGTAAATACACAAGACCTTGCATCATCCATAGGCACCTATATTTAACAAAATACAGTTAATGGTTGTCAGTCATTTTCAATACAGTTCAGTCAGCAAAGCAGCTTTAGCACTTTAATACATAAAATGTCAAGTTTATATTTGATGTCTAGGGTCTGACTTCATCATTCCTCAAAAAGCAAACACCAAACTAAGCACTGCAGAGATTAGGACGTGATGATAATAAACTTCTCCAAAAACACTGCAATCCACTTGATATGCAGCTGCACTCCACAACACATCAACTATGTGGCAAATAATTAATAACTCACACATTAAAATCACGACTTGGAGGAGACAGAACCAACTTGTGACATGTTACCATAGTGTTGATTTACCTTGCGAGGCAGCTAGATTCACAAGATCACATGAGAATCCATTTTGTCAGGCTTCAAGTGATGCGCTTTTGGCCGAACCACCAGTGGTTCAGACCAATCAGCGTCCGAGAACCACTGGCAGCTATGGGTGTGGTTTAGGTGTGACGGCAGTGAGAAGCGATAGTCAGTGATAGATGGTGATAGACAGATGGTTCATCCAATCACCTGCCAAGTGTCTCCCCTTTTCCAATCAGTTTCTAAGGATGACTTCTCAGATGGTTCTGTGTAACAAACCATCTGGTGCATCAGGCTGATATGACCATCAAAACATGAATATAAACTTAAGGTTGGCAATGAGGGCAGCTGAGTACATAAGCTTTAAAACTGGAGTTCAGCAGTTTAGATGTAATTATGATGCAAATAACGGAAAAGCAACTCCACACATTTCTCCGAGTTTACTCATTTCTCTTATGCTCAGCTGAATATAAAGTGTGTTACCGCTCCTATGTGACAGGTGACATAAGCCATGTTGAGTTTCCAATGAAACTAATATTACTGGAAAATAATTATTTCATATTCATTTCATTTTATTTTTTGTCTGCAAAAACGGCAGAGCAACGAAAAGCATGCAACTGCGGGCCTGACTCAGTTAAAAAACTGCCCAACACGGTGAGGAAAAAGAAAATAAAATAGTGTAAAGGCAAGACAAACAGAGAACAATTAAACTAAATCATTCTACACATATAACAGCTAAACAACACATCTAGTTTTTAAAGTGAGTCTAAGGGAATGAGCTTTGTGCAAGGCAACAGTCATGTCTATTCAAAATTCCCTCTAACACGCTCTAGCTAACAACCAAGAAGGAAACAGGTGCAAATTCAACACGGCTCATCACATTCATGATGCCCATACATGAGTATTCATACTGTATTTAAACAATGTTAATCAACAGCATGAAAGTATCATAATGCATGTGTTAACCAACACCCAAAACAAACAGCTACTACAAGAAAGTTATGTATTATTAATACCAATACGAATACAGCACATACTGTGGTAGATCAGCAGCATGTGTGAAGAAATTAGTATCCAAACAGAATTGCTAATGAACTACTTCTAACCACCATCTACTGATCTGAGCCAAAGATAGCTAGCATTAACAGCAAGTACTTACAGTAGCTTGATGAAGTGAAGCAGTGATCTCTGGTGTCTTAGCAAAGAATAGTTCCTGTTGGAGGAGTAGCCAGGCAGCCAAAAGTCAGACAGAAAAACTCCTCTTCCTGCTTGATGTGGTGTTGGAGGCCAACAGCTGATTTATGAGTTGCTGTGCATAGCTGCAAACATGATTATTTCCTCTATTAACCCATCCTAAAGCGACATGATGAGACTGTTGGCAGAGAAGCTGGCTTATGAGATGATATATCAGCAACAGGTCAGTTTTTCAGTTTTTGCAGCAGAGTTTCAACAGGTTCAGCAAATAGCAACAGTGCCACAGGAAAGCCAAAAGAGTGGGCGGGGCATTGACAATTTAAATGGGCTGCCTCTGTGTTGAAGGTGCATTGGATTTATGTCATATGTCTGCGTGTACCACCACAACTTGAGTTGTTATCTGCTTCACCAGTTTCACTTCATTAAACATTTGATCATTATCCCAAAACAGTGTAAAAACACAAATGTCCTAAAATAAGCTGCAGCTCATGCAAACCCTTTTGATTTAACAACAGATATTAAACATAAAAGGGGGGTAAAGGAGATGATGTTAGATATTTCTTATTTTTATAGAACTAGCTTTAGGTCAAATTCATACACAGTGTCTAGTTAGTATATCCAAAGCATTTCATGTTCAAGACATTTTGTCTCCAAATCACCACCAACCATCACCGATTTTAAACATTTTTGTTACATTAAAGCAGTATGCACATTAAGCATCTGATGGCATGGTCAGTCTGTTTTAAAGTAGCTGTGATGATGATGATGATGAGGCTGAACACTGAGACATTTTTTCACATATGAAGTAATGGTTCGCATCATCTTCTCCACAGTTGTTATTGGGACCTTGTAGATGGTGAGTGGCCACATTATCTGAGGGAGGAGTCCAAATTGTAGGCACCAGAGCTTCAGTTTCCCAGGCAACAGGGTCTTAGTGATGTTCTCCAGACGGTTGACAATGTTCTGCCTTAGTTACTGCACCTTCTCTTTGTCCTTGAGGGCTTGCATTCTACCATCTGCCCAGGCATTTGACAGGCTGCTCGGACACTCGGACATTGGATCATCACCAATGCAGAACTCTGTGTCTCTAAGCACCCCCTTAACTATGGAGATACTTCGAGATTTGTTCAGCTTGATTTTCATCCAGGCCCACCTTATGTTTGCCTGCAGGTGCATGCTGCAGTAGTTGTCAGTGTTGTTGTGTCATCAATGTGTAGCCCGTGGAATTAGATGCCACACCGGACACAATTACTTCTGGGGTTCTTGTAGCTTTAATTTTATTGTTGACCTCATTTGCAACAGGTCATTTTAACAGAGTGCGTAAGCTACTGAGTCCTTTTAGAGAGCAGCTCATGTGCTTTCACAGCTTGTGGCAGAGTTAACACAAAAAATGATTTAAAAGAAAAAATAACAAAAACAAAATATGGTAGTGGGCTATGACTATCAACAGAAAACATAAAATAGACCCAGATTACTTATCTGGGTCTATTTTATGTTAACAAGTAGTTAACAACCATAAACACACAAAAAGTACCCTGGAAATGTACAAGATATACTCGCAAAGTACACTTACATTTTTCACAAGTTTCACCAACCCCACGTGGAACTCCCCGGAGACTGCACAACTCAACACATTGTCGTCTACCTTCAAACAGAGTTCAAATGAATGTAACACCCTTACATTTTCTCTAGTAACAAAATACAATAGCATGGTGTGGCTTAATGCACACTAACATTACCTTGCTATGCAACTGAGAACACAGTGGTCGACGTCTGGAACCAAAATCCCAGGACATCAACTCCAAGAGTGTCTAAATCAAACCATCTTGTTAAAATATCGATAGATAACATCCTTTAGGTATTTGTACAGGGATATTTTACAAGAGATGTGTATATTTACCTACTACTTTACACAATGGAGTCACAGCACCAACCACTCTGCAAATCTCCAGGTTGTTCGCACATAAACAGGAAGAAAGACCAAGATGCACTTGGTGGAGCGACAGTAATATCACTCAACACTGCTGCCTTGTGATCAAAATCGGCAATAGCAAGCGAAACTGTCACAGCCCACTTACGGTCTACTTCACATTTTAATTAAATCTAAACAATTGTACACTCAAAAGAAAACAACAAAGAACACATGTAACAAACAACTTTGAAAGCTATATCACACCTAAGTGGAAAATTACATCTGCACTGATTTACCACCCGGCTACTCATGTATACCCTGATAGGTGGAAGATGTAACCCAGCCTTAGTTCGTCCACCACCCACTATCCATCTTGAGGCACTGATGATGACTTCCATGGCCATTGTGAAGGCCAGGGGTGAGATTGTGCCTACCTCTAAGCGCTGGCATGTTGTAGTGAAGTCAGAAGTTGTGAAGCACAGTTGCAGGTCTTGGAAGTAGGTGTTAACCAGCATAGTGATAGGTTCTGGTAGTTGGAAAAGTTGAAGGATTCCCAGAGGAGCTCATGGGGAACTGAGCCATATGTGTTGGCCAGGTCAAGGATGATCACATGGAGGTCTTATTTGCCCTTCTTGGCTGCTTGGATCTGATGCCAAATCATGCTTGTATGCTCCAAGCAACCAGAGACCCCTGGAAATTCCTGCTTTCTGTACAGATGTATTAACGTAGTGGACTAGAAATAAATGAAATGAATGAAATATAGTTCCAAATACTCTTTACTCCAGGCAAAATCTCAAATGCTTGTGAATGTGTGCTTGATCTTCAGCTTAAAATACAAGTGTTATTTGCTCCTGATTCTCCTGACAGATCACTCTCTAACTACCCAGGTCTTGTGCCACCTGTGTCCTGTGTGAACTGTTCTTGTTAGAGGTGCACCAGATGTCCTGGAAAATATGTTTAAAATAACACACAGAACGAACATGGTTCACTGCAATAAACATTTATACATAGAGGCTATGTTTATATTAGCCAGAGATTTTAATCACTGAAACCAACAGATAGTCGTTTCCAAATCCATCAGCACAAACAACTATCAAAAGAGAATCCAAATTCATATTCTTATCACTTTAACGCATTTCTCTCCCTAAATCTCTTAATCCTCTTCTGGCAAATGTGTACTTTTGATATTGTGTATAACAAACTAGATCCACTAAATCTGCTCTTCAAAACAAACTTAAAACATGGTTTTGACAGTTTGTATATCAGATTTTTGTATTGATTCCTGTATAATTACCCATCAGTATGGTTAATTCCTACCCTGGTAGATCAGATGGACAGGATCATATTATGCTCGACTCTACAACAAAACTGTATATTGCAGGTGCACATTATTTATTTTTTTTACTCCATTGCCTTATAATGCTACTATATATATACTGTATATATCTTATTATTATTTTCTTTATATTATTAATTATGTAGTACTTTGAGTTTTACTATGAAGAAAAGTGCAGTACAAATTAAATGTATTATTATTATTATTATATTATGATAATTATATATATATATATATATATATATATATATATATATATATATATATATATATATATATATATATATATATATATATATATATCCTTTTAAGCCAGTAAGAATTAAATCATAATACTATATGGTCCACAGTATTTTATTCTCCCTTTGTCTGCTGTACTGGAGGACAGTGGGGTGAAATACGATGTCCCAATACTTTAGCAATCTTTTTAATGGCTCTAAAGAGTAAACTGTCCACTAACTTCAGCATGAGTTCATATATAATCATCTGTTTCAATGACTCTTATGATATTTGATTGGAATCTTATACTTTTACCCTCAGAAGTAGATAACTGCTTGGTTAACACATGATAATAAATCACCAAGTACAGCTGTAGCTAAAAACATTAATACTTAATGTGAATTACATCACAGTACTGTTCATAATCACCTTGGTATCATTCAATTTCAAGTAATTCTGTTGTAGTTTAACAGATTTTAAGAGATTGAGAGAAGTTTTCAATGCATAATTCCAAGAAATTAGATTACATTTCAGAAACACTTTCTTTACAAATGTTACCAATTAGAAGTATCATGTAGTTACTTTTCCAGTGACTCAAGATTTCCCAATTATAACTGCACTCAGAAGTCTCATGCCAGCTGTCCATGATGCTGATTTGAATCCTGCTGTTTTGCCACACAAATTAAGCTCACAACATTGTACACATTTCCATGCTTAATAGAAATATTTTTGTGAGAACAGTAGCTTTATGTCTGCAGCCAATTTGTTATTTCTGCTCTTTCTGGCAGTCACATTTCCTAAACAAGCCTGCCAAACTACAAGTCAAAATAAGTTGTTTATCATCGCCTTCTAAAACATCACAATTGACAAGTGAGTATTTCCTGATTTGGCACCTCTATCAGCAGAAAGACATTGTTTTACAGTGTTGCATACGACTGCTGAAAAAATGATTCATGTGACTGTTTTCTGATCTGCCACCTGGTTAATGTTTGGTTAGGTATAGGCAAAGACTGGGGTCAAAAGAGAACAATGTTGACTGCTGGTGTGTAGCAGGATGTGAACAGTGGTCTCTCATGTTACTTATTTGTACACCCAACCACGCACCCTGAGCTCTTTCCTAAGAGGTTGCAGTATGTCCAGGCCTGTCAGGTGATATAAAATAGGTCATTTTAGTCATTTATAATTTTTCTAATGAGGGCAGTTTATTCTACTGCTTTAATGACACACCCACTACTCCAACTACCACTATAGCACCCTGCTCCATGCTAACACATTCCACATACATTAACACACGGAAGCTGTCTAGTGCAATTACTATCATCTACAGGCAATGTGCAGCTCCACAGGAGCATTTTGCAGAACCAGTCTGAGCATGCATGAAGAGAAATTTTATTACATAAGCAACTGTCCAGTTTGCAGTTGTCACTTTATTCGTCATATTGTAAAGTGCCTGCAAAGAACATTAGAACACAAGAAACAACACAGCAAACACCATCTTAAACCATCTTAAGAGCCAGACATTTTAAAGCTGCATTTGGAAATACTGACATGCATTATTTTTAGTAATTGTAGGCAACTTGCATTAGATCATGAAGCAGGTCTATATATGGTAAGTTGCTTTTAATGCTGTCTTAAAAAGTCTTGGCTTGGTAAGGGGAATAAACAGAAAAGAAACCTTTTTCTAGAAATACACACTTCTGTCACTGTGAGATATTTTTTCCCAGAAGAGGTCATGGGAATTTGCTTTGTTTACAAAGGGATGTGAGCAAAGTTAGCCAGACATCTAATATTTCTGTGCTATAGGAATTCACAAATAAAAACTGATATTCTGTACACAGAAGTCACAAATCTATAATCATAAATAAAAAAAAAACAATGCTAACTTTGGATTTATGAAAAGACCTAATAATTATGAAAATGCAAGTCACCAGTGATTATAAATGTACCATTGCTCTCATCAGATATTAAGGAAAGGTGACCAGTGGGGCAAACTTCAAAAGCTTCAGGTTTAGTGTGTTAAAACCATAATGCCATGTAGTCACTGTGGCTTCAATAAACCAATGATTTCACATTGGCATTCAGAGTGGAAGTGTCAAATGCATGAATCATTCAAGTCAGAGGAAGCAGAGCAAATGGCGAAATGCTACAGCGTGTGTATGTATATGTGTGTGTGGGAGAGAGAGAATGTTTGTCTGTGATTTGTGTGCTAGTCTATTTATTTATTAATGTATCTGCATGCAATAGGAATGTGCATGCATGTATGTGTGTGTCAATATGTGTGTTACAGAGCATCAGAGAAAACATAGAGGACGATAGAGCTTGTGCATGCATTTTGTATGACTCTCTCTCTCTTTCTCTGTGTGTGGCTTAGCCTACCAGGGCAGGCTGTGTGACCAGTGACAGTGAGCTTTAACATGTGCTGACAGCTAATCAATAGTAGATAGTGTTTTTTTAGCTTTTAGGGAGGACTATTTATAACAGACTGCACCATCACTCTCCAAACCAAATCAAATATTTCCATGGGACAGACCAAGTGCTGCACAATCATGCTTCACAACAGTGTGTGTGCATGTGTGTGTAATGATGACAGCATGATCCAGATGTATATTAGGTAACAAATGCTAGAAAATACATTTGGTCATTTAATCTGTCATTAAGATATTAAATAAATTTATATATAAAGAGGTCAAGAGGATAATGTTCTTTGATTTCATTGTCATCAGGTGACAAAATGTAATAATAATTCCTGCCACTGTCCCTGACCTGGAGTCAGATTTTAGCCCAAACGCTAATGCTAACATCAACTCAGACAATACTAACATTTTTCACACCACTGTAAATATCATCTTAATGTCATGTTATATATCTACATACTGTATCAGGGTTTGACTTTTGGAATAAACTGTAAATCTGCATGAACTACACCATCCTGCAGGGATGTACTGCTCTTTTTTCTTTTTTAGCAATACTTAATATTAATTTCATATGTGAAATCACATTTTACTTCCTTCTACTTGAGGCAGTTGAGTAGATGAGAATTGTTGAAGAACACAGTTGTCAATTGAGCAAAGTAAATTGCTCTTTCTCCAACTCAAATGTAGATAAAACCTTTTTTTTTTTTTTTTTGAGGATTAAAAAAAAGCCTGTACAATTCACCATCCTATTAGCTTTTTTAAGGGACAAGGCTTTGGTCAAATTAGACTTAAAGGTCAGATCTCATGGGTGTATAGTGCAGTGCTTCTGAACTCACTATTTACACTACTTATGTTAATTAACATATCTCTGAAAAGCAGAAAAGAAGGGACTGGAAATATTCTTCAAATCTGTTACTGAAAATTTACATAATTCAGGTTTCAGAGTGCAGTTCTTTTGCTTTTATGGTTTTGGTGAAATGCATCAATCATTGAAAAGCCAGGGTGCAGTGCAAACGTTGAATTGCTACTATTCCTGTGGGGATGTGCATGTGTGATTGAGTGTGTGTGTGAGAGTACATACATGCACGTGTGGGGGATGGACATGTCAAGAAGGCACTTATGTCATGAGCAGTATAACATTATTTTGATGCAGTTAGACAATCTGTTGATGCATTTGCTGCGAGAAAGTGAGAGAGAACTTCCTCAGTGCCTCATCATCTACATCTCTCTCTGTGTGTCTCTCTCTCTCTCACACACAAACGCACACACACACACACACATACACACAAAATTATTCCCAAGCTCCTTCTCGCTATGTCACTCTTCTCTCCTCCTCACTGCTCCAGCCTTTTCCCTCCTCTCTTCTTCTGACCCCTCCTTTACTCCCTTAAAGTCCTTTCCACTCTGTTAATTTCCCACCCGCAGTCCTTCCCTTGCTCCCTCTTCGTCTCCACCAAGCAGTGTTTTGGCAGCTGTCATGTCACCTCGTTTCACAAAAGAAGTGACTCTTCATAATTACCAGGTGGAGTAAGTCATAAATCTTAAATGTGTTGACATCACTGTTGATGAGGAATGACGTTTCTTTGTAGCATTAGTCTGCAAATTGGTTAACCAGCCATCCAAAGAAGCAGTTGATTTGTCAATCAATAAACCAGAAGGTTGTACAGGTTTAGAGACAAATGATGGAAAATGGCATTAATTCTGTATTCCTATCAAACTACAGGAATGAGATTCTGGTCGTCATTCAGTCAATTAGCCAGTAAGCCAGTAATTCCACTCTCAAATCACACAGGGGATATGTGACACAACACAGTATGCCAACCATTTGCATATGAGCCAAGCAACCAGCCATTAAGTCCAAAAGTGGCACAGCAATTTTTCTTAATTAATCAGTCAATATAACCTGCTATTGTAGTGCCTCTTTTCCTCCATGCTGTTAGGTCGACACAATAAAAGCAATATATGTTCAGTTTAGTAGTATGTAGCTTTGTGCATAAAAAATGATAATATAAATATATATATAATCATTAATATATAATATAAATAATAATATTTTGAAAATCCCCTGCTCTATCATATAAATCTATAACTGTATTCATTACGAGGTAGTAATGTCTTAATTTTCAGATCTGTGTCAGCAAAGGATTATGCATAAAGCATCTCTAAATGTTAAGTCCTGCGGTAACATCCTGTTTCCACCAGAAATGTGTTGCATTATGAAAGCAAGACACCATTAAAATGCTTTTTCCATAACAAGCCAGCCGGTCCACCGGTCACACAGGAAATTTGTTACTCAGATAGTCAGCCATCCAGCATTAGCCAGTCAGCCAGCAGGCCGGGCAAATATCATGCCGTCATGCAGTCATCATCCCAGTTGCCTGCCCATTAAATTGGGTCAGTATTAACAAGACCCATGTTGCTGCTGTGGGAGCTTCAGCCCCTGAAGCTGACTCCCTCTGACAGAACCTACGTTACATAAGGAAGAAGAGGAGACTCTGGAGCCAGCGAGGCATCTATGATGGATTTGTTTGTTTTATATCTGTGGTTTAAAATGCAGTTTAGATTGTTGACCAGCATCTATAAGAGGGCACACGCAGAGACAGCACGCATGGAGACGAACTCTATACTGGACAAACTCTCACTCTTTCCCTGTGTCAGTGTGAACACTATACATGCCTTTTTGAGAGTAGTGTGGTGCTTTTTTTTTTTTTACCAATATGAAAAATACATTTTAAAAGTGAAGAATGCAATGTGCTTTCTGTCTGTCTCTCACTCATTCTCATTCTTACTGTCTTGTCAGTCTTTCATTCCTTCATGCTTCCTTTCTCCCTTTCTGTCTTTTACTTTCATTTCTTATCCCTCCCCTTTTTTATCATTGAGAGCACTGCCTAGATTGCATTTTTACTTTTTGGATAATGCACCTTTAATTATGGATACAATCTCAGCAGATATTGGTGTACATAATCTCTAGTCTGTATTGCACTGCAGTATATTGAAAGGTATTTCCAACACTGCCTACTCCTATTTACATACTGAATATGTATATGCGACAAAATATTAGAAAAAACCATCCAGTATAATAGAATACAATATATCACTGATTGCACTGGATTATACAGATGTAATGATGTGGTTACTCAGAGTGTGTTGATATTGACAATTTAAAATTAGAATACTTATTCAAAAGTTATTCAAATAAATAAAATGTAATTGTGGTGTTCTTTTCTGTGCAATTATGTATTATAGAGAATCCATTATTTGTTTATCTTCTTTTTTTATGGAGACAAATAATATATACAACATATAACATATATGGTACATACATACATGCACACTCATATATCTGGAGGTCACGTAATATGGCCAAACCTCCCCCTGGCGTCCAGTCTAGACACACCATGGAATTTACATGTCATGACCAAAAGAACCAATCTAATTCCCCTAAACAAAAGTGATAACACACATATACTGTACAATATATGCACACATCCACACACATCCATACAGATAACGTAATTCATAACAATAGACACACTCATACTTACATACACACATACATACACAGATGTAGTCGCGATAAATCAGAATACATACAGAGGTAGGTGAATGGGCCAAAACAAGTAAACAAAGGAAAAAAATAAATAGATAAATAATAATATTAATAGTTATAATGATTGTAATAATAATAAAAATTCATAATTAGATAAATAAGATGTCATCAGTGTAATGAGGTTCTAATTGAGTCAAGATGGGTCTTTATCAGAAACTCACAGGGACTGCACTTCCACATCTGCACGCAGTTGTAGACTAAAGCTGCCATACATGCTTAATGATTAACACACATTCACATACTGTATGTTGCTCCTCTACTGACAGTGATCAGCTCATCTTGCAGTCAGTTCAAACCTCCCTCAAACATCTTTGACTGACTGGCTCATTAAATTCTTAAATAAAACACATTGGATTATAGCAAAATGCCAAATAACAAAGTAATAGCAAATGCACTAGACACTATTAAAGTGCACAGTGCGACTTGACACTTTGTTTTGTTCTACCGTAGCTGACGCATTTTGTACACAAGTAACTATCATACCGGCAAAAAACAGTAAAACAGGGTTCACAGTGAAAATAACTGTAATTATCCTTTACGCTTACGCAGGAATGGCTTCATAAGATGATCCCAAAATAGACCCTTTTAGAGACCAAGTGACACCCGCACATCTACTGTATGTGTGCAGAGGCAAAGGCTGGCAAGAGGCCAAATTGCCATCTCAGTATTTACCACCACTAGACATTGAGGGATTGACATATGAAATTCATGACAGGCTGACATTTAATGTGAGTTTTTTTTAAATCTCTTGAGTGTAAGATACTCGGCATCTCTGTTAAAAATTAAATTCTATAAGAAGACCTTCAGAGAATAACCGTATATAGGAGAAATCATTAATGATGCATGGTCTCAAAGTCTATTTTTTTTTTTTTTTTTTACTTTTCGCAGTATGCACTATTGAGCGGTTTTCAGTCTCTCCATATAGAAAGCATCTTTAAAAAGAAAGCATAGGTCTTTGAGGTATTTTGAATTGATCTACTCAGTCAGTCTAAAAATAAAGTTCTTTCACCTCAGTCATTACTGTCATCTAAAGTAATAGACAAGGTTCTGAATTTGTGACTAATTCCAGCACCTGAACAATATCTCCATCACTATTACCTGTCACCAACACCTGTAATAGCTTCTGTCAGCTATTACAAAAGCACACTGCAGAGGTAAGACCACCTAAGATCATCTCATCATAGCATCCCCCCAAAATAATGTCAGTATCCTGTATATCTTGACAAAATCAGAAAGGAGAATATAAAGAACTTGTATAGTTTAGTTAATTGAAGTTGTCACAGCAAGTGTTCTGTTGTTGCTGTTATTGTTTGGACAGCAAAGACAGATTTCAGTACAACGGGATGTGAGGAAAATACGGAGTGACAGTTTGGATGGAGAGTAAGAAAAGCAGAAAACATGGAAGACAAAACTATCAAAATGGGGAAAATGTTTTAACAAGAAGGTGTCTTCTTTTGGTCTAGGATTTAAAACGAGACTGTAACATGGCTGCAAAAAGGCTGAGACCTGTGAGGGAAAATCAAACTCATCCTAAATATAGCTCCTCTGAACTGTGATGATGATGCCTGTGCTGCTGTGGCAGAGCCTAAGGGCTCTCCGCCTCCATGAACTCTCTCACTGGTCCTGAGACCTCTGCTACATAAACTGCCCCTAAACACACACATCTGGACACACAGAGACATGATTTTGCTACAAAAAAACAAAAACAAAAAAGGTTTTAAGTAACCAAACACTTGTGTATTCAAACAAATACACATGCTGAGGTGCACAATGACTTTCCGGTAACTTTACTTCTGGTTATTTCACTGATTGTTGTTGAAGAAGCTGAGAGTGGAGCATGATAACAAATGCATAAGGCAGTACATTAAAGTACACACTCACACACACACACACACAAAGTGGTATAATACAGTGCAGAGCAAATTCATAAAAATTAATAATATATAAAAATATATATTTTTAAATAAACATGATAAAAAACATGCAAGGACAGGAAAAGGTGAGGCCTGATCATATGTTCAATCTATCTATCTATTTATCTATCTTCAGTATGTTTGACATATATAACATATTCTTTGCTGTACATTTTTGATTTGTTATTTATTGTGTAAATGTATAATAATGTGTTCAGTACTTGCAACTAAAAAGATCCTGAGCCACATGAGAGCTAAGATGTAAACAGGGAATTGAAGTGACATGCGGGTGCATTCACGCTTTCCTTCATTTGTCCAACTGTACATCAAAGTTTGTATGATATGAGCGGCAGGAAGTGGAGTAGAGGGCCATCTTTGGGTTCTGCATCAGAAGGAACGCCTCATGGTAATACATTCATATAGTTAAATCAATAAATTATACTTTGCATGTCTAACAAATGGATGATGGTATGCAGCGCACTCCCCAACAAGACAAACATTCACAGTATGGAGCAGGAATAGTAAACCAGACATTTCACCATGTAATTTCACAGATTAAATGCTCTGTTCAGGCTAAAGTTGTAAATCGATATGACCACATGCTGTAGATTTTAGTCATATCAAAAACCTCTCATCCCTACATTGCACATGCCTATGGCTGCAACAATAATACAATTAGCGGTCTTGGTGGTGCAGCATCTACACCAATTATACTGACATACATTACCTTCATTACTAATTCTCTGTCTTGTCTATCTGTTTGTGTCTCTAAATAATGGCCAACTTACACTTATTTCTCTCTTCTATCTGTGTATTATATTGATTGTGGCATCTTACATGCAGCAGTGAAGTTCGTGGGTAGGATTTACTATGCGTAGCATATTGATTTTCTCATAACAAACCATCTTGCATGTACGGACTCTGATATTGATGCACATTTCCACATACATACACACACACACACACATCATCACAACACACAGACAGACACTTTGACACGTGGAAAATGTTTTTGTGTAACATCCACAACTAAGGCCTCTACTTTAAGGGGGTTAGGGTTAGGTTAGATTATAATCCTGTTCTGTTTTTCTTGTCTGCCGAAAAAGAGAAACACTGTAAAATCCTGTAGGATCATCCTGTAGTTGTATATATAGAAAAAAGGAAATTCAAAATATTAATTTCAAATATATCGGTCTATTGCCAGAACACTTGTTCTGGTTAAAACACCTGTAAACACTGGAATTCATGAAGTGTGTTACCAGCTCAAAAACTCAAAATTTTACTCTTGGCAACAGTGAAGAGTTGATTTGAAGAAGGCTCACTAGCAGCTATGTAAGCCTCTCTGCTCAGTGTAGAGCAGATGAGGAAGTTTGTTCTGCAGGGCATTAAACAATTTTGCCATATGACTCTCAATGTTGACTACTATGATATGCAGAAACTTGACAGTGACAGCTGTAGACATTTAACCTCAAATAGTTGTAAAAACACTATCAATTTTGACAAATTTTTATAACTCTGTACGACCATGTTTGTGAGGTTCTGTCACTAATAATATGAGTACCCTTCACACAGTAACACCAATTCAATATAAACAGGACTTCACTGACATAATTTTTGGTTACGAGGGACTGTGATACAATTCAAATTTAAATTCTGAGCTGTCATCTCTAATCCACCCAATAATAATTATTTCTTGCTGCTCTGATGCTGCTAACTGGTGTATTATTGTATTATCGGCATAATGTAGTACAACACTAATTATAAATCAAATGTGAGGTTGATAGCTGTTTCATAGAGAGATCTGACTTCACCAGTTGTCATGGAGAGAAGACATTTCTCAGCAGAGAAAGTGCAGCAAAATATTATTAAAGTTTGTGGCCATTCTAATGCCAAGTAAATCGTCCATCATCCAGACTGTGACAAAATGGGTGAGACCACATCATTTGTCATTAGTTTGTTTAGCCACTATATGTAGCATTGCCCTCACACACTATCCATGGTTTGTGTTTAGCATTATTGTTACATTTATTTTCATCTTTATTTCTGGTTTAATCAAGACAGACTAGTATTTTTTAAGTTCACTTATTGTTTATTGATTCAAGTCCTGAGTTTCTTGAGTTATATATTAGCTTGTATTTCTTACCATACCTACCATGCTTTCCAAGAGACAAAGGGTTTATGATGAGGATTATGTTGTGGATGATGTGTTTTGTGTAAACAATGTTAACTGATGCAAGTGACATTGTCATATGCAAGTTGGCACAAAGGAAAGGAAACCCCTGCAAGAAATATGGGTCTGCTGAGATGGATTGGAGGGCCTATTTAAAGGGAGAGATGTTGGTTTAGGAAAGAGCAGAAATAAGAGGATGTTGATGTAGCTGTGTGCATGTGATCATGCCTAAGTTTGAGTTATCCTGAGTTAGCCAGATAAGTTTGATTTGCTTGTATTCATTTGTTTTTTGAGACACTTGTTTGTTTCTTTTACAAGTCAGAATAAATTACCTTTTTTAGTCATTCAACAAGTCTCTGAGTCTGCCTCTGATCACCTTCCTAGGCACTCTGGTCAGGCTTTCTCACACAGATCCTCCACATAAACATATGATTTTTTTATTTTTATTTTTAATCATATTTTGGCCAGTACATATAGGGTTAAACATCAACTACATAAGAATGCAAAGTGAGAAAGCAAATGTATTTGATGTTGCCTTGGCCTGCTAGAGTCTTTCCACATTTTCAATTCTGGATTAAAGATATTAAAAAAGGATAAAATTTGTCCGGCTGCTAATAGGCAAAGGTGTTACAATCGAACATCTTGAAGGGGACTTATTATGCACATTCCCAGGTCTGCATTCATATTCTGAGATTCTGTTGATATATGTTTGCAAGAATTTCAAAATTATTCTTAAAATCTTATTTATCTTATAATGGCTGAAGTCCTGTTTACTCCCGATGAGCCCACTCTGTTCTCATAGGCAGATTTCCAGCTCTTCTGAAGGCTATGTAAATAGGATTTCACTTCTTTTTCTCATTCCTTACTCGAAATGTAAACTTCTCAAATGCATCCGTACATATTCGCACCTGAATCCAATCCAAAATATGCAAGTGGACAACGTGAACAACTCATGGCACACCCTTAGCAACAACCTTAGCAGCAAAGGCTACCGAATAGAAAACCATTTGTGGGCATATGCGAACAATCTGACGTCAACATGAGAAGTAAGTAGATGTAAAATTGCAAACGAAGTGGAAAGCTTTTGACTTGCAGGAGATCATTTTATGTCTCGTGTTTACGTCAAGTTTTGGACCTTTGACCATGTTTGACATAGACAACCAACATCATAACAGTGTAAAAATAACAGAAAATCGCAAAAAGCATGATATATACCTTTTAAATTTTTTGGATGCGTACTCACTATGAATTCCACAGCTAAATAAAAATGAACAATCTTTATGGAAGACTAAAAGAGTCTATTTTGTGTAGAGGAATATCTCAAAGAGGTGAAAAAGAAAAATCTCTCAGTTGGACTACCCTGTTATAAACCCGCTGGACTGATTCCCTTGAATGGTTTTGATGTGTTCCAGTGGATGACTGCCAGGGCAAAAGATAACCGCTGTCCAACCAAACAAGTTCCTGCTTGTGTGTGACAGGAGAGGCCGAGTGGAAACAAACAACGCATCAAGTGCAAACCTCTGACTCAAAAGTAACTCACTTAGACTTATTATTTCTATTCCTTCCACTTTAAAGGCAAAGCTAGCCAGTTAAGAAGGAAAATAAGTCAAATCGATTGAAACATGGTTCAAAATCTTCATTCAGATGAATTTAACACACCCTTTACAATAAGGAGGGAAATTGGAGAAAAAGACACAGAAATACCATGGGATTGATTTTATCCTCAGGTGCTGCTACATCTGCAAACACATTTATGGTAGCAGGTAGCTGTCACATAAACTGATGTGTATTTCTCACCACAATCGCCACCACACCTCACTTGGCGCGTACGCCTGGAGTGTGTACTGTGTTCCCTGTGACTCCCTCCCTTCCACCAAATAAATGTCAACATACATCTCTGTCAGAGTAGAAAAATCTAGGTACAACGCATCTCTGCTCTGTGCTGTTATGGATAGTGAAGAGACTATGATGGCCCATCACTTCAGCAGGGCAAACAGCCAATCAGATTACAACCTGAGTGATCCTGTTATGGTGTGTGCATCTGCTTGTGTGCATGAGCAGCTGTGGTGTAACCCCGTGTGCACTGCACACTGACCTTGGAGTCTCCCTATGCCGGCACTCAGGATGTGCCTCCACAAATAACTAGTGCCAAACATTGATTACCGCTAGCACACCACGCCGCACAATGCAGAGTAGAAAAAGGACAGGGACAGAGATATTGGCTGCACAGTTAACTGTTATTTCCCTGTCTCTCTCTGACTGTCTTTCTCTCTTTGGCCACGCGCTTTGTTGCACTTTCCATTACTCCCAGGCATTGCAAATACAGTATCGGTTGATCAGTCAGTCGTACATTACCCGGCTGTTTCAACAGCTCTGTCAAAAACCACGCTTGGACCTGTGAATTTGAACAAAAGAAGTTAGTGAAGTCTAATGAGCTTTTTTTTTCTCATTTCAGTTAACTGCCCTTCTCCAATAGCAGTGCTTTAATTAGAAAAAATGGACAGCAACAGCATCAAGTGCATGCAGATACGGGTATGAGCCCTTTGCAGTTAGTGTCAGGGATCTGAACCCAATGACTCTTTGTGGCCATGTGAGGTCAGATAGATAAGTTGTAAGCAGCCAACTAAAGATTTATTGTCTCCTCTCAACTTGATTCATCATTTCCTCTTCCAACTACCACCCTGCAATCCTTAGATTTATATTTAAATTCCTGCTGGCAGTAATTCCAAGGTCCCCTACAATGTTTACAGAGGCGTCCCCTCTAATTTTAGGAAGACAGGGATAGCGGTAATGGAAAGTGACACTATCTAGCCAGCACTCTTCTTCGCTGGAGGGCATTTCAAAGCTGTGGCTGTAGTGGCAGCCACCCAGATGAAAGTCCCGTGACCAAAATGTCTGATTATTTCCACATGTAAGCAAGAAGCAACATGATCTCCAGCATACTTGAGTCTTCTTTCCATTTTCATGGAACAGAAGCACAACAACAGAAGAGGATATGGTGGCTGTAGGCACTGTTAGCACTCAAGGGAGGAAGCTTAATGCCATGTTAGCACTACCACAGCAGTGTCACTACAGGGTCAGGAAGGACTCTGAGGTCACAGCTCTCTTTTCACTGAGGTCTGTGGGGATTTCCACACATCAATTAGCAAGTGGAAAGACAAGGTAATGAGTTATATATAGTAGGATAGTATATAAACAGTGAAAATCTGGTGCCCTCTTACAATGCAACCACCCTCTTATGTGCTATAGTTTTGGCATTGTTGATTTAACTAAGACTTAATGTTCATGTATGTTTACAGGGGGAGTCATTCTCTGTTTGAAATTACTTTTACAGTATAACTATTCGCAATAAATGGTCAATTCTTTGACGTAAGGGTCTAACTAAATTGCTTAATGTGCAGTCAGTCATGATAGAGACGTCAAAAGAGTTAAATGTTACTTTGCTTTTCAATATGATCTGTGCACCCACAAAACAGTAATGTCGCTGACACCAGTTGTCACTAACACATATTTAGAAATACCAGGGTGACATATTGATGTCCATTGCATTACATAAGAAATGCTTGAAATTGTTAGCAAATATAACTATATGCTGTGAAATATTTGGATCTACACTTTTTTTTTATAGTTTTTATAGACTAGATTTAACTACATAATATCTATCTATCTATCTATCTATCTATCTATCTATCTATCTATATATATAATATGTTATATGCCTCCTTAAATCTCCATTAATCAGCTGAATTGAAAACTTAAAATATTTTTGACAGGTTTAAGCAGTGTTCAGACCAACAACAGCGCTGCGTGAAAAACTGAAGCCTCATCATTCATTTCAATGAGACTACTGTGTTGGCACAGTAGGGATCATGATGCAGAGGCTCCAGCAAAGGAGAAGAAAAAAAGTTACCTGCCAGTCCAGCTCAGAGTCAAGACATAGACAAAGACATATACACCAATGGGAAACCAAGTATTTCCATTCACCTCAGCTGAATATTTCAAGTAGTTCTCCAAATTAAAAGACAAAATGTATTGTTTTTAGTTGCCCCTCCTCAAAAATTTGTTTAGGTTTATGGAAAGATCCTGGTTTGGGTTAAAAGAAGTATTATGTTAAGCTTAGGGAAATATTGCAGTTTGGTTTAAATTTCTTCTTTTGTTTGTCATCTATTTGTTGTCATAGTTACATTAATAGCCACATGGTTAAGGTTCGGAAATGATCATGATAATGTTTTTTTAGAAAGACTGTGTTGACTGAAAACAGCAGTCTCCCATGTTATGGTCTAACATTTTGTTGAAACATCCATCCACCCTTCCCTGACTACATGTTTGGACCTTTGCTTCTGTTTTAATTATTAAACCTGCTAAGCATTATGTTGTCTTGGGGCACTTGCTGAAATGACTGATTCTGTTGTTTTTCTTGAGCAGATAGTCTCTGTAAACCAGTGGGCAAGAAGAACTGACGCTTCTACTTGAAGAATATATACAAAATTGATGATGTGATCATACAGCTGGAAAGGTTAATTCCCCTGAATCTTTGATGGGAGAAGGCCAATAGCCCAATTCACACAGTTTAATTACATCTATATACATTCTATTTAGTCTAAGTTAATTAAACACATACTTTCTCGAGAGCTATTTTCTCACAGGAAATATATCATCCCACAAGACTATAAACATAAACCAGCAACTGTTCACATGGAGAATCTAAGAAGCAATCAAGGAAAGGTCAGAGAGAAAACCAATTCGATAAGAGAAAGTGGTGGAAAAGGAACACAAGGAAGAAGAGAATTCAAAAGATGTGTTGAGGAAATTGACAAGGAAAAGACACCAACTATGGCAGAGGCAGATAGATAGGCTAAATCTTTGTTTTGTTACATTTTGTTTGATACATTTTCAGCATGAGATATGCTGGGATATTAGGATGTGATTCTCAGCAGAGGCAGAATGGAGAGACAGATTGTCTGCCCCTGCATGCTAGAAGGCCCTGGAGAAAGGACAGAAACATGCACAAAAAAAAAAGGTTTTAAGTTGTGTAACATTTTACCCCCCTAGCGATCTAGCCTTGTCCTTATGCTTAACTTAACTGCCACCCTGGGGTAAACTCCACCAAATGACCAACCCTTTTTAAAAGGATGTACTCCTAAAATTATATTGTTAACTAAAATTTTCCAGTTGATTGATCCAACATTCTGCTGACTGTTTCATATTTTTTCTGACTGTAGTAGCACAAAAAATGTCTCATTTACAGTACTGTTATGGTAATGGCCAGAAAATGAAAATTGTGCTGGAAGGGAGACTGTGACCCACAAAAGGATACAGATGAAGGCATCGACAAACTATATTTTGGTAGCCTTGTTAGCTTGTCTTCTGCCACTGTGAAGTGGAGTGAAGTGAAGAAGCACATACAGTAACACAACTTGAAAAAATCTGTAAAACTCCCTATGAGACTGTCCCAAGAAAAACAACAGAATCAGTCAAAACCACATATTTTTACATTCAAGTGACAAGCCCTATAGCGACCATAGTAATTATGATCAGAGCAAAGGAGGAAATCAGGTGACAAATTATTATAAAGTGACAAATTCTGCATGGGGAAGAGACTGTGGTGGATGTATTGTTTCAACAAAACTTACTTACTTTCATGCAGGAGAGTGCTATTCATTTCCATTTTCCAACAATGGGTCATCAGTGTCTTTTTTTTTTTTTTTTTTAAACCACAACCATGAATGAATGATGTAGTAATTTTAACCCAAACCACCCAATGTTTCCCTAAACCTAAACAAATTGTTCTTGTGTCTAAACCTAACCAGACCTGGTTATGTTTGGTTAGGTTTAGGCACAAATTTACATTTGTATTGGGTGAGCACATTTTTGATTGGGTAAGCACTTCATTATTATGATATTATGAATGGGCGATTCTTGCCAATTATGTTGAGGTGAGTGTTAACCATGTTGCAGCTGCTCTGATACTGATAAGTTTTGACTTATAAAGTAATAATACTTTAGAGTTGTGCTAAGTGATGATGTGTTCAAATTTTTCCATGCTATTATTTCTTTATTTCTGTTTTCTACCACAATCATGTTATATTTCCTAGGTTTTTGTGGGTCATTCTTGAGCAGCAATACATGGAGGAGGCTTCACGTTTGAGAAAAACAAACACGTTTCAGCAGGGTCCCTGGTTCAACTTCACTGCTGACAGTCCTGAGGGGAGGAAACAGAGGCAATGAGGCAATGAGGCACAACTGGTGTCTAGAGGATTGCTAATATAACAAGGATTGCAATAACACCACTTCTGATGGTGCGCTCTAAAACAAATGAAAGAGACACACCTGTAACCCTCTGGTAGACTGTGATGCAGAGATAATTGAGATGTCACACCACAGCCACTCTATGCCCTTGGGTAAGGTATGTATAATGCCAGAAACTCCTGATACACAACAAATAGACAAAAGAAGCAACCAATTCCTTGTCCAATAGCAAAAACAAAGTTATAATTCACTGTATTGTTTCTTACAGTACATTGACCAGAGACACAACATTCCCTTTAACAATATCACTTCATGAATATGTAAATTTAATAGAATGTCACAGCAAAATAACCACATCATAGCAAATTTATGTTTTAAATTAAAAGCATTCAAGTTAGTAAGTAATGATATAAACAACATAATTCATAATATGGAATACCTCCTTTATTTCTGCTGGCCTACTTTAAAACAAGTTCCACTTGGGGACAAGAGGAGTGACAAAAAGGAGAAATGCACCACAGAAACTACAATAGATGATGAAAAACCCAGTCTGACTAGGGAAATCACCTTGCAGGCTTGTATGATGTATGAAAGAGGACACTACAGGTCACTTGACACCAGCAAGCGCCCTCTGATTTGCAAAGCATATTTATCCACTCCAAGATCCTGGAGGAGATGTAGAACAGGCGAACCTGTGGAGGAGGGGATGAGGAGAGTGAGTAGCGTGTGAGGGATAATTATAACTAGAAAAGGTCAAAATGAATTACAGTAAAATTAGAAAACAAGGATGAACAATGAAAGGAAATGAGAGGGAGGTAAGAGAGTAAGCTCCCCAATGCTTTCAAGGATGAAGGGGAGTGTGAAATCCACCATATGGAGCCAGGAATACTGAATATTGTCTCCTTTGAGGGTGCACCATATTGCATGGGTTTTTATTTCAAGACTGTAAAAAAAATCACCACAGGACAAAGATACTTGTTAAATTTTGATATGAGCTTCTATCGACATAAACTCTGGCAATGGAAAAAGGTGTGTAGATATTATGAGGTTTGACAGGGCAGGTTGCCATTTTCATCAGGTGCACTACACAGTAACTTAGTTGTGTTCATTAACACAAGCGCATAGAGAGGTTTTCATGGCTGTAATTACCAGAGGCACATACAACCATCTGACCCCTCTCATTTGAGTTTCATGTATTCTGTGTATACATGTATGCATGCATATACACCTTATATGATCATTATCATTCTGCACCAGCAACATGACTCCTCATTCCCAGCACCACATGTATCTCTCCAGGCCTCACACCTTATCTTCACCCTCTTCTTCTTCCCTACAGTACAGTACATTTCACCTCTATGTCCCTTCTTGGTCTTTGTATGTTCAGGTAGACAGGGCAGTTGAAGCCCACATGACTGTAAGCCACAGTTTCTCAACTTTTGAAGATTTCTGGAAGTAATATGTATAATATTTGTTTCATAAATTTTATTCAAACAGTTTAGGTTAACAGTCCTCAAAATGGCATGACAACTTGCATTAATGCCATCTGTCACTTCTTCACTCCACGCTCTTGAATTGCATTGTATACAAGTAGCAACTATCATGTCTTGAGGCTGATGCCAATGTGGAGGTGCCTTAAAGCGCAATGCCACCAATGGCCACTAGATGCTGGCCCCAAAAAATCCCTGGTTTCAATAGACTCCCATCTAAAAGCGTCAACCTCTCCCCAGGAATACTAAATCAACAACTCATTATTATCTCAATCACTAAATTCAGGCCCTCAAGAAGTGTGCTGGTGGTCATTTTGGAAATTATTGGTCCGTTAATAAAATTTGAAGACTTATAGTAGCTTTGATGTTTGCCGTGTGCCATGATGTCTCCCTGTCTCCAGTACTCGCACTGAGTCAGACTATTGTGGAAATATTTCGGTAAGTTTAATGCTACTTGATTACGATACCTTACCTGTTAGCACAATTTAGCTAAAGTAGCTAACATTAGTACAAGTGTGCACCACTCTGTGGTTCCAGTAAACTAACATCCGCTTCGGCCCGAGGTAGTGGGGTGTCTTTCAAGAGCATGAAAGGCAACACCCCGTACTCCTTATTTGGAAAGTCCTGGCTCCAAACAGTAAAGATTGCGCCGACCATAAGCAGCAACTCTGGGCTTCAAACCAGCTCCAATGCAAGCCAGTGGGTGACATCACACCTCATTACATCCATCTTTATATACGGTCTATGATTACATACCATTATTGCACTTGTTCCCCAAACCAAATAATTTCCTGCAGTACAGTTTCTGGCACCACATGCAATATAAAGCACCTATTAATAGGCATTAATAGGCAACAGGAAAAACACGTTGGCAAAAGCTGTGAAAGACAATGGTTACATTTTTTAATATTGTAAAAGAACTAATTTTGCATGTATTGGAAAGTAATGAAAGTTGAGCTGAGGGAAGAAAATTCAGAGATGCAGCAACAGGCATCATAACTAGTTTCAGATGAGGTTGCCATGGAAATAAGCATTCATAAGATGTGTTGCCATGGCGTCCTAATTCAAAACAAGTTCCAGCAGAAACTATGTTTAATCATATAACTTCCCTCAAGAAGATTGTACACTATATCTATCCTTGAAAGCCAAGCAAATCTTTAGAGACTAATTCACATATTACCTCAGTTTGAATCCTGTCACTGCCTACAACAACGATTTTACCCACAAAGCAAACTTGCACACTCTGTTTGGTATCTTCAAAGTCACCCTCATTTTATGATTCACAGCGTTATTTGAAATAAACTGCATTCATGCTAACACTATCTTCTGAGAAGGATTCACTAATGCACTATGAGGTCTCTGCTACTTTCAGGTCTTGTGCTTGTCCAGGCAACCCTGCATCATTTGATCAGCCCTGGCTTTTAACCACAGACTGTGGCTGGTCTGTAGGATTGTAGAGATCATCCTGGTAACTCTATGTAGTGCTTTTCACTTACTTCATACATTACACTAATTGGCCATGTGTTTATGTACCACCTGGGGTATCTGCTTAAACAAAAAAGAAAGCCAGCAGACTCATTATCTAGATAGAGTGTTAGTCAGCTGCACCCTAATGAACCTATGCAAATTTATTTGAGTTTTGTTTGTATTTTATAACTTCAGATGTTTTGTGCTTTGTTATCAGTGTAGTACCATCAATGCACAGACCAATTTAAAGCTACACTGTAATGAAAAATGACTTCCTCACAAGTTGTTTTTGCATGTGACATTATAATGTTCATCTATGTGACAAAAACCCACAACATCTTATAAATTTGATTAGTAAGATGTTCAATCCCAGTATTGTCATCTCCTGAAAATCTGAGTATCTTCAATGATTTCCCCATGGTGTACCAGTAGACATACAAAACAGTATCAAACAATACTTTTCCTTTCTTAATCTAGCCCATGTTGGGAAAATCTAAACTTAGTCTGCATAGTGGTGGATTCTACTTTCCTGTCACCTGTTCTATGATGAGTTTAAAGGGTAGCCTATCTACACAATAAATCATGTCTTTTATGCAGTATACATAATCACATAAGTCTGTGTTGGTATATGATGTTAATGCAAGTGATTTTTCCAACAATACACATATTATGAGTAAAAATAGCTTTTCCCTGCTCAAAATTTGCTTATTTGTGTCTGCATGGATATGAAAATTCAATTCAGTCAAATTCTCTGGTCCTTCCCTAATCATGATGTATTAGGCAAGACTCCTAGATATATTCCATATATCAGCTGCCACACTAGGTATAAATATCAGAACACTGGTTAACTATAGCCTAAGGTTGTACCTTTCACATATAGCTGCTGGTAGCAAGCCTGATAAGAGACATGAGACAGAGAGGAGACATGCTACTCGTGGTTGTGCAAAGATTTATGCCTTGTCTGTGGCAGTAAACACAACAAATGTGCTGTCCAATAACTGTTCTATATTCAGAGCTTTACAAGATATTCAGGGCTGATGATGGTAACATTAGACATGATAAACAGCACAGCTACGGCTATGTGTTGACACTTCTCCACAGACACACAAACACCGGAGAGCCTCCCGTAGTAGAGCTGCTAGCTCAACTACAACACAAGCACCAGCACAGAAACTTTTACAAAGGCCATGAATGTGCTTCTAGTGACTGTCAAAACTCCACCTGATTCTCTGTCTTTCCATTGCGGACACGAACAGTCTGACAGCAGCTGTTCATGGCTGGTTAGGTCTGACTACCAGCTCTGCATCACCATTCATGCTACACTGAGCAATAGTCAGTCGGTGACCCCTGACCTCTCGCATCACACACTACGTAACCATGAGGCCACACCCCCTACAGTTCTTGCCCTGTGCAGTCCTCTGTTGGTTTTTTTATAAATATACTGGAAGGGAGGGAGTTAGCAGAGTTTAAGTGTGTAGTTTCCCTTTAAAGGGCTACTTCCATGTGACCATACACATTAATTTCTCTACACTTTCAAACTTTGCCTCTTTAAGTCTACAGAGCGTGACAAAGGGCAAAGTCTGTGTGAAATAGGGTTATGTATTGTAACCCTACTTTTACAATTACAGGAAGCAACATCTCATCTATTAAGACCTATAGAATCATAAGTCACTCACTTGGTGGATGCTAAGTGAGTTCCTTGTCACTCCTGCAGGATGAAGCTCATCTGATTTGCTAAGCATCATGCATAGTTCAGGGATGCTGTGCAGAGGGGGAAGGTAAACCCAAAGAGTCTGTGAACACTGAACAATATTGTTTTACTTTGCATTACATTAATAGCATTAGCACAATAATTAAACAGTCTGAACTATAACACTGCCAAGAAATATCCATTTTTGTTAAGGCAGTTCAAAGATTTTGTATAATAAACGTAAATGGAGCAGTAATTTTGAATAGTGGCTATTGCAGCAACTGTGGAAAAATGTATTAAAATTTGCCCTTTATGGACCTAATACATTATGCTTTACCCTTATCCTCTTTATAATGTGCATTTTTTCCATAGAGACTTTAGGTCAAAATGGGCCACTGTCCACAGTTTTGAGCTGACAGCTGATCCCACAGTGGCTGCACGAAACATATGACAGTATGTCTCACTGCACGCACACAAACACATACACACACACACAGACACATGCGCACACACACTTAAGAGAAAAAAAACACATAATACATCAGACTGACAGCCTATAATTCTTTTTACACCGTGCCTGGTGGCCTGAAGTCAGCCCACAGACATAAAATCACATGATTATGTGAACCAGAGAGGCTACAGCAGATTCAGTATGAACACCCACATACAGTACAACATGCTTCACTGGATTTACATGCCTGCAAACACACACAGACACACACACACACACACACACATTTGTTAGCATTCTTTCTAGAACATTTTAATTTGCATTAATTATTATGCTTACCTTAGCTTTAACTTGTGGTAAGAGTAGATATATGTTATGGATGGTTATAACCATTCCCGCTGAAAGCATCTACAGTAAAACATAAATAGTTAAAGTAAGACATTTACAGTGGCTGAGAGAGCTCATTGCACTGCAGCTGAAGAAAACACAAGCAAATAGACAAAACACAAGCAAATGAAGAAAACATCTTCACCGCCTCAGCATACACATCTGTCACATTTAGGAAAAACATGGAAAATAAATAAAAAGACCAAATAATTATGTAACACTTTCATCAATATGACACATAAGCAACATCCGATTTGCACCTTTCCTACCCTCTGCATAAAAAAAATCTATCACACAAGAAGAGATTAGTATCAAAAACAAATGTCTTCATGTCTACCTGGCAAGTTTAATTGTATTTCTAGCTCCTGCGTGTATTTCAGAGAGGCTCTCTTTATCTCCTTGACTGCTGTTGGCCTGAGTATGTATGTGTAAGCATCTATGTGTGTGTGTGTGTGTGTGTGTGTGTGTGTGTGTGTGTGTGTGTGTGTGTGTGTGTGTGTGTGTGTGCGTGTGCGCGTGTGTGTGCATTGTGAATACGTGTGTGCCTGTCTATGTGGGGCAGAGGAAATACAGATCGTTCATCATCCCTACCTATTCAGCTAATGAATCTAACTCTAGCTACACCTCAGGGACAAGAGATGAGGTCAGAGGTTGCACCTCCAAGATACACAGAACTCTCAGAAGCCACGCATGTAGCAGTCCGCAGTCTTAAGTCTCACAGCATATTACTTCTAACTGGCTTAACATATCCTACAGCAAACTCTCTAGCTGTGCTCCCTCACATTGCATTTTCACCACATTTTTTAGGGTTTTAGGTGAGTCTGTGAGAGAAAATGTTAATTAGATTGATGCAGGTTTCTCTATTTTTGATTAACTCAAAACACACTTAAAAATATCGAATACATTTTTATTCTGTTTCTAGGTTTAAGTAGAGCAGAGTAGTATGTAGACATCAACTGAATGCTTGCACAAATACTTCATCTATAGCAGTAAAAGTAATTACAGTATTTATCATAAAGGAGTCCATAGACAAATTTTAATTGTAATTTAATTTATCTTTTATGACTTTTAAGACCATATGTCCTAATTTGAACAGGAAGTTAATACTGTGGTCCAGAGATAAGACTGTGCCTTTACTTATGTTGAACTACTTGTCTTGGCCCATCCTCTCGCTTCTTCTCATCCAATTTGTCCCCCTTCTCCACTCTCTCTCATCCTCCCCTTACAGGCACAAAATCACTACACTGAGACCTACATACCAAAATCACTTAAAGTCATGCTTATCCACCCCCTACTGCTGGCCTCTATCAATTTTTCAGTGTAGCAAAGTCAGCTGGATAAACACTCATGCATTTCTCATGGATAGAATTTTTGGCGACATCATGCTCAAAAATACCATGAATCAAGTCTATGGTCTATGTATTTCCCCTTTGAGAATCCTTCACCAACCTCAGCTATTGCCCCTCTTCAGCCACTTTATTTTGTGATGCAAATTATATACTATGGCAGATCCTTCATTTCCTACATCTCCTAAGACTTAGGTGTTGAGCATCTATAGGACCTTGGAAGCCTTCTACAATCTGACATTGTAGAGGGCTATTTTGGTGGATGACCTTGCTATAGAGCCATGTAGGTGACTTATAATAGGGCTCTTTGTTCTCAACACACAGGGGATTGATGTAACACTTCATAGTCCATCCATAACCATCCATATTAGCTTATCCTGTGCTGGGTTGCAGGAAGCTGGAGCCTGTACCAGCTGACATTGAATGAAAGGCAGAGTACACCTTGGGCATGTCACCACTCTATCACAAGGCTGACATAGATATTCACACCCTACAGACAATTTAGAGTCACCAATTCACCTAACTTGCATATTTTTGGACTGCAGTGGAAAACCATTTTTAATTTCCTAAAAACACACTGACCCGAAAAAGGCTTGAGAGAGAAATATGCTTGTGTGTCAGAACAGAGCTCTCAGTCTCTCTCTTCTGTGTGTTTGTAAGTGGCCATGCTTTACACATGTTGCGAGACAAATAACCTGTCTCAGAACAGGTGCTGCAGCTGGCACAGCAGAGTGAACCAGGTCCCTTATCCCCCTCCAACAGGCAGGCCAAGCACCACCATTGCCCACACCACAGTGTTGCTCAACATATAGAACTGTATCTTATTTTTCATCCAGCATTTTGACAGTGAAGTGTTCTGTGTTTCCCTCTTGGTTGCTTCCGAGGGTTCGAACACCTGGTTTAGCCCAGATGTCAATCATGTACTTGTTTTGGTGGCTACGCCAGGTTTTGCTGGCATATAATGTTTTTTGTGACAACAAAGTACAGTAACATCATCCAAGGCCACAAAGCATAATTAGCCATAGGTAAAGCCTCAAAGTGGGAGATGTTGAATGCTAACAAAATTATTATTGTTTTATTTATTGTTTGATTAACTTAAGAGGTGATTAAATGTGACTGTCCACCACAGAATATTGACCTAAAACTGGCTTTTCAGAGGAAACAATTAAACAAATTTCACTCTGAAGAAATCAGGCCAAGGCTTGTGGAACAGCTTGAAAATGTTGCGGCAATTCAGTTCTATATAATTTTCTTTGCCTGTAGCCATCTCTCCCAATTGGATAGTAAGTAATAAGGCTAATATATAGAGAAATATGCTTCATATTGCAAATGTAGGTTGACTATAATGTAGGGTAGGTCAATAGAAATGTGCAAATCCACCCAACAATGTCGTCCCCATCCTTCCCTTGACCTACTTCTTGCTTCTGAGCACATCTCCCAACAAGGACCTCACCAGTATAATGAGAGAGGTTATACACCACGTGGTCGAAGGTGACACATGACAAATTGATTGCATGTACTTCTGCTTAAAATAGGGTTGAATGGAGTAGTAAAAAGCAGGTGGGATTCATTCCACTAGGACTCACTGGACCTCTCATGCTTTTCCCATCTGTTGTCTATGGTACATGCCAGTAACACGCTGCAGTACTTGCCAAATGGACATCCAGTTTTCTGCATATTAATTGAGGCTGGGTGACCATGCAACAGCATAAGATTGGTGTGGAAATATCCAGGATGATTACTGGAAATTGGTTCCCCAAACTTGTCCTTGGACAGCATAGGAGCAGATGAAGTGGAGAATGTCACCGATGTGGCTTTGATAAGAAATATGGAGAGTTATACTGTATACAGCACATTGTAAGCCAGTGGTTTTGTGAAAAAGTATGTCTTGCATGAGGGAATTTTACAGTTATGGTGAGGTTTTTTTTTGCTAATTAGCTGCAAAGATATATTTTTTTTGCCAACAGAAACAGTATCATCATCAGTGTATAGCACAGATATACAGTAAAATAGCTTCACAGTGGAGAGGAGGATATTTACCACAGAGCGACAGTGTTTGGGCACCATTTCATTTCTCTCTTTCTTCTTCTTCTTCTACTTTTTTTGTATCATTACGTTATTATGAACCCCCAGAGAGAACCCCACTTCCTCAGTCTCTGCAAGCTGTTACATAACAGAAGGTGTATTGACTGCATAAACTAAGGAACAAAGCTCATTTTCACATTGGACTTCCAAGAAAATCAGTTTCATGAAAATGTTATTTGGCGTTTGCATTACCTTGAAGTAACGTTCATTCAACATTTTTAAGTTAGGTTAGTGGTGTGCACATATACTTTCGGGACCCAACCAAAATAAATCTGATGATAATCATAACTGGTGCAAAGAAGCCTGTGACCTATAATCGATGTGGCATTGGATGCTCAGGGTAGGGCCCACAGTAGAAAGTGGGGAGGGCACAAACTGCATAAATCTTTTAGAATGCGATCTGCCTTTTTGGCTAAATAAGGATCATTTAGCATAATTTCCTCAGTCAGGTGACATGCAGGAAACGCATGGAAAAACATTTTGATTTGCCATTTAAAAAGGGCATCCAAGAGAGAAAGAGTAGGAACAGCTGCCCACTATTCCACCCCCCTATGCACACCACTGGCTCACATAAGGAATGAGCTGGGTTCCCATTCCTTGAGAAGTATGGTGCTATCAATTCTGACACATAGCCTTCACTCTGATGCATTCAATACCTAAGGGTTGAAATTCTAAGTGATAGTAAGTTCATTAGACAGGGATATGGAAGGCAGAAAAGAGGGGAGCATAGAAGGGAGTACAGAAATAAAGAGTGATGAAGGGACTGAAGGGACTTAATGAACCTAAAAGACAGACAGTGTACACTTCAAATGAAGGCCAAAGAATGAGGAGAAGGTCATGTTTCCTAATGGGAAGACCTTTAACTCTATGCAAATGGTTGATGTCGGGGCAAAAAATTGGAGGAAAATATTTCTGGCCTCTTACAGGCATTGTCTTCCCATTGAATGTTACTGTAGCTGCACAGCCTTCAGAAGGTATTCAATACCCTTATCGAATTATACCAGGGCTCAAATTTGCAATAAAGCACATTTGGCTCCTAAATGCAGTTTCCTTGGATATGCCTCACATCTTGGCACATTTTGAATTTGCCATTCTCCTTTGTATATTACCTGAGGCTCAGTCAAACTGGATGAGTATTATCTGAGAATGGCTACTATTCTGAGGTCATTCTAACTATTTTCAATGAAAAAGAGTGAAAAGGGGAGTCTGTACTCCAGCCCAGACACTCAAGCACTTTAACACTGTTTTTCTTTCAACAAATTTCCTGGTTTTATTGAGCTCTATGCCTGGGGTCACTGTTCTGACATAGCATAAATGTTAGAATCATTCCCTCTATCCTAATACAATAAGCCAACATCTCCAGCTCTTATGATGCTGCATCACAGAGGTGATTGCATTAGATGGGTGATGAACTGTGTTCAGTTCCTGCATTGGTGTGCTGTTATCTGCAGACCTTATACAGGCATATGGGCCTTTTTCACTCAAGACATTTTGTCATGAGGGTTAAGGAATGAAAACAGTTCTGTAAAACGTCATCTCTTTCACAAGAGGACATGTACTGGTGTACCTCTGCTCAAGGAAAAGAAGTAAAGCGAGAGAGAAAGTCAGCAAGATTGACCACTGTGAGAGAAAGACTACATGAAGACAGAGATGGAGTCAGTCTAAGAACATCCAAGTAGGGGTTTAATTTCCCGTGAGGGGGAGCTGCTGGGATCCTGTGGTCCCCAGTGCATCGGTCTGGGCTGAAGAGAATTCAGTTTGACCAAATGAAACCAAATGAAAACCCCATGGTGACAGACAGGCTAATTAATAACTGATACCCAAGGTCTCAGATGCCCTCTGAGAGGTAAGATAGATACCCAAGGTACAACTAAGATCAACTAGGATACATACAATCAGCAACCAGACTGTATTTTCCAGTGTGTGATGGTGATGTGGATTGTAACGTAAGTCTGTCAGTATAAGACTAGCTGTTAGCAACTACATTTTAGCACACAGCTGCTGTGGGTTCAGATGTTGATGATCACGGAAATAACGTAAGCCAGAAGCACAGTGAGGGATGTCACAACAATAACCCCATGTGTAAGAGCACAAGCGTAGCGTGAGCAGCAGCAATGAGCGCCCCTCAGCCATCCCACTGCCTGAAAGACGTTTGAAGGCAGCTGTCACAGCTGTCAATCATGACGTCACATCCTCTTTATATATTGTTGAATAACTATTTAAAAACAAACTTAGCAGAAAAATTAGCACTTGAACAAATATCAGCGTGATAAGAACTACCTAAAATGACAGAAATTTATTTGACATGCACTTTGATTTCTTAGTTTGGCTCATGTCCCATCAGCTCACTCACTCACTGTTGCTGCTGCTCTGCTAAACGTGCTGCTCACGCTATGCTTATGGTCTAGACACTGCACAAGTGTTGAAGTCTGTTCCTTTTCAAATAGTGTTCCCTCACATTACAATAGTGTGGTACCCTCACTGTTCAGATATCAACAGAACTGAATGCACCAGCGTCCTGTAATTACCGCTTGTGGCAGCAGAAGCCACTGTTGCTGCTGCTCAGCAGAAGTTACATAGTCTTGCTTTAATTACCATAATGCTCTGAATAAAATCTAAGAGTCAGTCAACATAGTGAGACTCTCAAAGTTTCTTCAGCGCCTCAATAAACTGGATAGATTGCTTGAGAGACAGATTGCTTGAGAGTAACACAGAACATATGAATTATCCCAACATATGACTACTGCTTACTGTGATCTGTCTTAATGTTTTATGCCTGGTTGGTAGGATTAATCAAAAGTTTTAGCAGATGCTACATTTGTCTTTGTTTAAAAAGAAAAAACATCAGGATGAATTGATGAGTTACAAAACTCATCAAGTTTTATAAAAGCAGCAATCACCATAATATGCATGTCGGAGCACCATTTCTTTTCCTCAGAGGAGTGCAGTTTCATTTTTGTTTTTTTAGAAAGCGTCACAGTGAGGAGCAAAGTACATCTGTTCAATACGTGAGTGTCTGAAAACTTGGCAAACTTGTATAGCTTTCAACAGAATTAAAGGATTAGGTTCTCTTGGAGGTTGCAAAATTAAACTTCTTACAACACTCCTTAGCAGTGCTAATGCCATCTTGATTGCTTGTGTCTGAGTCTGAGTGTTTCACCTTGAAAAAAAGTTCAAGGCAAGAACTCAAGAGGATTCTTGTCATTTCAGTCTTGTCTCAACAAACATCTCAGTAATATGCCTGGACACTGGATTTAAACACCTTGTTTATTTCCCTGTTTCAATTTATGTATAACACCAAGCATAATGGATACATAGAGGATTACCTTTAACGTCTTTAAAAGCCTTTAAGGAGCCACTCAAATATTTCAATACACATATCACCTTGACAAACTATTTTCAGTCAAGCCGGTTTCAGAAATGTTTCTCATTATTACAATCCTGCATCAAACCCAACTTATTTTCTTCATGTTACTACAGACTAGTCAGCAACTATAATCAACAGGTCAAATGAGACAATAATTCTACCTGTCGTGTTTACTTCTATTCAAGTCGCCTGAATCCTACAGTATACAACATATTTTTTCAATATCAAGAGAGACATTAGACACCATTTACACCTACAGTAACATCCTCAATAGATACAGGCCCTTTGAATTACAGGATCCCTCTTTGCAGTCAAGAAGCTGCTCTGCAGTGATGCGACTGCAGATAAGGTGATGATGGTTATGCTTAGTCTCCAAGGCTGAATGACTGTATGACCTTGAAAGATCAGCATCCAGCAGATGATTGGTTTATTGAACTTGGGAATGATGCTGATTTATTCTGTCTTTATTTTAGATTAGCAGTTTGAATTGTTAAACAGTGCAGCATTATGAACAGCAATGGCAGAGAAATACACAAACACGATCTGCTATCAGTACATACAATCATAGTCTCATGTTACTTGCAACATTAAGACATTATGAGGGAAACATCATTAGCAGACCCACAGGGAAACCCATGAGTCACAACATGTTTATGATCAAGACATCCTCAACCACATTCCTGAGATTATATCATCATTACTAAACACATCAAATCATGTTTAATATCTGTATTTGGCCATATGACATATGGCATTAGGATTCCTCAGAGACAATGCTCACTGAACAGCTAATGTGAAAACAGTGTTGTTTAATGTATCACCAAAACAACTGTTGATGATTGATATTAATAATTTGTATAACATGTTGCTGAAAGTAATCAGTTAATGTGTGAGCAGTCTTATTTATTAACCCAATCCATTATACCACCAGACTCTGTATAGGATTTCAAAATCTTCTCCATAACATTTTTTAATCACATTCCTACAGGACTAAGGCATCTAGACCCCAACTCTCACGCTCACACTACAGTTTTGTTCTTTTCTAAATTTAATCAAACTCCAGAAACAGAGAGGTGACCCCATGAGTTTATAAGATTCACTGGGGCAGCTGAAAATGACCTGCTCTCTGATGAGTATCTTACTGTACCGAGTATGAGGCTTTATTTATAGCAAAAAAGAATTGCTGTAACCAACACATCTATGTAGACTCTATTTAAATTTGCCCACTATCTAAACCAGACATGGTTGACAGATACACATATTTTATCTGCTTTTCCTGCTTAAAGCTTACAGTAAATTTATGTATCTTTAGCAGTTTTCATTATAAATATATATTTAATATCAATCATCAACAAAGCCAAACTTACATTGTTCAGTTCAGTGAAATATATTTCAAATGTGGTACAAGGGCCACTGATTGCAACATGTATAAACCTGGAATACCATTTTTCTGTGAAAAAATAGGTCACAGGAGCCTGCTGACAGTTGTGCTTTCCTCTTGGGTCGAGCTCAGGAGGAAAATAACTGATATTTCAGCTGATACATGTGGACTGATGTTAAAAATGGTTAGTCTAGGACCGGTCACAAGAGAGAAAAACATGTTTAGTCTAATTTATTTTTAGGTGATTAAGTGTGTTTCTTCTGACAAGAAGCATTATTGTTGCTAGGCTCTAGGGTCTGCACTGCAAATGTGTTCAGCTCATATTTTTATATTAAACATTTTCAATATAGATACTGAGCAGGTTGTGACTGTACCACGCACGAATCAACAAGCTGCCTTACAGAAGGAACCTGACTAGTAAGATCTGGTTCATCTAATTCAATTTGTCCCCATATGGGATTACAAAATAGGTTGTTTTAGTAAATGGCTACTTATCATTCTCACAACACAAACACAATTGAATTTGTGTCATTGAGTGTTGACAACTTGTGATGAGTGCCTGATAATATTCATGAGCATTCACAACATATTAAGTTAACATTATGTCCAAGTAAGTTAAGCTTGCTATGCACTCAACACATATTGTCACATGAAAAATATATGCATTGAAATCCATTTGCATTAACCTTGTTGGGAAGCCAATAAAATGTAATTTATTATGCATGTAAGTTATTTCTATCAGTCTGTTATGTGTGTGTGTGTGTGTGTGTGTGTGTGTGTGTGTGTGTGTGTGTGCCTGTCTGTGTTATTTTCAAGTGCCTATCTGGGATAAGAAGGACTACTATCATTATACATTAATGTTTCGCAACAGCGGCCCATACCATTACACCTAGAGTAATAAAAAACACAGGGGGTGGTGTACGGTTGTAATAATTTCTGTGCATGTCTATGTGTGTGTGTGGGTGGGTAGAGAGCAAATAAGAGAGAAAATGAAGGACAGCATGAAAGATGGAGAGGGGGAAGTTAAAAGCCTGAGGAGTCATACAGAGTGCACAGATGCTAGTTGACATTAGAGATAAACCTCTGATCTGCCCCGTCTTCCTTGTAGAACAGGACTGATTTGCAAGCCTGTTCACAAGAGGGAATGACTAAAAAACTTGTATATATCATAATGACCCAAATAAAGGAAACAATGTTGAAAAAACACAGGATTTCTAAATATTCCCAGCAGACTGGTTCTTTGATCATTGATCCAGTTCTTGTGGATAATTTAGAGTATACTGTAGCCTTAATTTTGGTAGGCTAGTTAGTTTTTACCTGTCTAGATTTAGTAAACTCCAAAAAAAATTACCCCGGATGAACATACAGGAGTTATCTGCTGGCTCATGTTTTGCTGCCAAAGTAAATAACTCAACTAAAGAATGTGATTAGATCGTTTGTTGGAGAAAACAGTTGCCGTTCTCTAAAATTCAGCTCAGTGCTCTGCCTCAAAAAACAGCAGTTTCCCAAAAACAAACTCAGCCTATTCATCATAAATAAATTGACCAAAAAGATTAACATGAGGCGATTTGTCTGCTGTTTTTGACCTCTGCAGTGCTACCCTTTTTCCTGACTTTGTGATTACTTTATTATATTGTTTTTGTTATGGTACCTGAAGATTCCCTGGTGTTTCCCTGTTTTTCCCCATCCCTGTGTTTCCAGTGCTCCCCTGTCTGTCTTTCTCTGGGTGCATCCCAAGTCTCTTAAACTGCATCCACGTTTCCCTCACTTGTGTCTTTTCCTTGCGTCTTAGTCCCTCCCACCGTGGATGCAAGGAGAGACGCCGGAAACCAAGCGAGGAGAGAGGAAACAAGGAAATTTGTTTTAAGAGACATGAGACATCCTCTCCTCTGAAGCGTCATGTGAAGCGACGTCCGTTTCTGATGACGGCGACAGCTGATCACAGCTGGATCAGCTGTCAGTCGGCTTTAACAGAAACTTGTGTCTGTACACATGTGCACTGTGCTAATACTAATAAAGGTTCACAGTTATCACCGCTAGAGCAGCTGTTTCCTCTCTGCAGCCTGTTACCTGTTTAACAAACACCTAAATTAAAACCTGCATTCTGCATTTATACTGTGTCCTGCTCAGAGGCACAGGAACCATTTCTACTTGCAGAATGCGTTTATACTATTTATCGATTATTTGCATCTGTATTTTTTGATAACCCTGATAGTGAATTCATCATTATAGATCATTATAGATGTGTTTAACTGTTATTATGGATAAAATTAAAGTCAGGAAGAGTCTGTCTGTCAGCAAGAAACAGTTTAATGGAGGAAATAACATCATTTCACATTTCACATTTCCTACACACCCAGCCAATGCTAGGGTGCTCTAGTTCTTATATAGTGTTAGGGAAGTGGTCATACTAGTCACTCTTGTCACTCTCTACCTCATGGAGCCACCATTTCAGGCCTGCCCAAAAAATCCTGAACACAGAAATGGTGAAAAGCAGTTTAACAGTCTAACTCCACAATTCAGTGCTACATAGTTCACAGTCTTCTCACATGTTTTCAGTAATTATTTTTTAACATGTATAATGTGTTTCAAAAGAAATCCATGACTTTCCCTTACACAGACTTTAATGTCAAACCAACATTTTAGTGTTTATGAGGGTTACCAATAACAAGCTTGATATGGTAATTATGTGAAGTTCTGTGCGAGACTGATCTGTAGATTGCAGTGACTAACAGAGAATAAGCTTCACAGTCTCGCTCAGTCTTCTTTGATGACAGCTTTTACAGCTCTTACTCTTGCAAGTCACACTGTAAATGTGACAGTTAACATAGACTGGGATAATGATGGATTTGGAAGTGATATTTTTTTTTTAAAGTGCTGTGCAAATGCCAAGATAATTAGTTAGTACTACTGAGCAAAATCCTACGTTAAAGGTTAGCAGCAACATTTAGCAGTAACTCTCAGAGCTTTACAAACATAAAAATGTATTCTTTTATTTAATGGCTATAAAATCTGTTTAATGTATAGAGGTGTTGATTCTCCCAACTGTCCATCTTACTACATTTCTCTCTGGGCTCACACGACCTAAAATTAAGTAAAAACCCAACTTTGTGATACCCAACCTCTCCCCTATTAGGGGTCACCACTGCCACTGCTGATAAAACTATTTGAGCTCTTTTAATAAGGCAGCAGCAGAAGAAAATGTAATTCAGATGAGTTTTTACTGGTGGATAATCTCCTCTCACAGCTCATGCGCTTCGGGAATTGAATCAAGCACAGCAAGAGCACTGCTAGCCAAGCTCAGCCTCCCTTCTGCCTCCCCCAGACTCCTCACAGTCTCATCAATCAAGCTTAATCACTTCCACTTAAACAAGGCTCTCCTTTATCCCTGTGCTTGGTAGCTATATAAGCCAGGGAGTAAAAGAAATTACATTGAACTGGAAATCCATGAACTGATTGTAGGTGGATTAGTGGTCTGGTAAGATATAAAACTGAGACAAAAGTACTCAGTTTGATTTTATATTTTAGTCACTCCTGTTTCAGTTAAGAGGACATATGTTAGTTTATTTGGAAACACAAAAAGGCTTCCTGATAAACAACATATAATCCATAAAATAGTGACTCAATAAACTCAATAACCCAATAAAAATAACAGTTATAAGGACAATATTGACTAAGGCATGGCAACCCAACAGCACAACACATCCAGGTTACATGTTTAGTGGCAATATTAGCCCAATGAACATGCATGGTAACTTTTTTTGACAGTTTAAGCATTAATCCAGGATTATGTGAAGGCATGCTCATGGATCAAAAAAGGTCATAATGTTCCCACAATGTTCCTTCTAATCTCTGAGGATTTTAAGAAGTTCCCCTCAGCAAGTTTTTGCTTTACTTCTTTCATTACTGACCATTAACTCACCAGGCAAATGCAATCTCAGTAAGTAAGGATAAGGGTAAAGAAAAGCAGGGCTCTTTGAGATGACCCCAGCTCAAAGCTGTATGCAACAAAAAAATACCTAGAACTGGGTTCAAAACCTGATACTTTATCCAGCATGGATTCAGCAGACCCAGCAGGTGGTGGACCTCTGAGTTGTATAACTCAAAGGGTGGAAGGAAATAAATGGTAGCAAACCTGGTACAAGTAGTTAAACAACAGACTTACAGTTAGCAGTGGATGAAGCTAGAGTCTGACAAACAATTAAGGTAAGGCAAGACGGCAAGAGTCAGAGAAGGCAGCCTGTCTATCCACAGTAGCAGATAACAAGATGACTAAAGGTGGCTTTAGATTGTGCAACAACAACAATCGTGTAAGTTTATTGCATGTCACATCGAGACACCAATAATAAATTTTGGTCACAATCTGTGTTAGACTGCACAATATTGATTTGAGGGATGACAGTTGTACGCTGAATGTGGGGTGAATCATAGCACTACAATGTAAATAGAAAAAAGTATATGAAAGTGGAGAAATAGTGTATTTTCCCTCTGAACTTTATTAAAAAAATGTGTCATTTCATGTCAAATTCTGATTGGTTTGTTTGTAGGTGTGGGTCATAGCAGAAGTCATGTTATGAGAATTTGAATTGTAATTGTCAGAATTTTGCCACAGGCTGTCTTTGCTCGCCAAAGCTCCAAATTGTGTGGTTGATGGACACTGTTTTGGATTGTCAACCAAACATTTTACCATGTTTCCCTCATGAATGTTTACTTTCATCTCAGACAGCCCGAAATTGCACAGTGTAAAGGGGCCTTTAGAGGAATGGGCAGACATGCAGAAACGGCTGGAACTGGGGCAGTGGTGCTGAATGACAGCCAAGAGATAGATGTGGCTCAATGAGAGAATGAGGGATAGATACACAGGGAGGAACAGGAACAGGTGATAGACAGAAGCAGGAAACTCAAGAGGGAGTGGTGGATAGATGAGGAATGGCAGGACCGGGAAAGTTCAACAGTGAATACATGGCCCATAGGGGGAAGGAAGAGAGTATGAAGCTGCAGAGGAGGGCAACAAGACAAATCACCATGTCCTTCTCCTTATTGAAACTTGGTAAATACTGATATTGGAAAAGCTACCAAACACCCAAAGACAAGTCATTATAATGTATATTTTATGTAAACTTGTGTATTTGCTTTACTTATGAACGGAGAGTCAAGACACTTTAAGACTTTTGTTTAAATCATCAAGAGCAATTGGTGACTAAACTAACTGAGGGGAGAATTACAACGGATCGCTGAATGCACAGTGCAAACAAATTGTAAGGTAATAACTGACTAGATTATGACTGTATAGCAAATGTGTTTATTGGAAGAAACCCCTGAACTTTCCATTAGCATAATATGATGGATAGATGGCAACAAACATTCCAGTCCTTTTGGTACAACAAACGTGGAAGCAGTACTTTGTGATTAAGCCATTCCGCACAGTATCATGTATGATTCATTTAAGTGACTAAATCTTATCAAGAAAAAAAAATCAAACAGCCCAGTCAAGATGAGTTAGAAATTGGCATTTCGCCAGAGGAGATGGATATTATGGAGAAAGCACTGCAGGACTACCCTTGAGAAGTCCTGGCATGATGTCAATATAGCTCAGGTTGCAGTAACAGGTTGCTATTTTTGTCATTCACTTGGCCCATTCCATCCATTTCTTCAACCTGTCATTCCCCTGTAACTCATGTCACATATATCACCCTGATGCCAACATTAATCTATCGGCACTCTCTTTCTCTTTTTATCCATTATGTCTTTTACTCTTTGGCTGTCTCTTTCTCAGATAATATTAATCTCTGTAATGAAAAAAAAAACACATTGTTTGCAAATACTGACGTCATTCTTGGAGATAATGTTCTACAGTTTGTATGTCTCACAGGCTTTGCTCTCTAGCCTACATGATGGACTTGTCTAGGCTGAAAAAATTGTCTAAAAGGCCATCTGCTATGAGCATTATCCAGGACAAATGGACAAGACAAACAAAAGAAGGATGACCACTAAATTCCAAGCTCATGTACAAACTCTCTTGCCCCCAACATGACACCTTGGCAGGGCAGAAAGCCATCACTAATAGAGTTCCAGGAAATCATGTAACTGTAGCTGTAAGACTGAATAATGCCTCTATTGTCTGGCTATATATCTGGAACTGAACATGTATAATTAATTTATGATGATATTGTTGTGAAGCTTTTAAAGGAGTAAATCTGCCTCGTAACAGATTTTATGAGGCAGTTTTATAGTCTTGAGAGGATAGGAGTGAAATCACATTTGGAGTGAAGTAAAGTTGCTGTATGCTGAGAATAAAACAGGAACATTTATACAAGGAGGAGATTTATGTTGGCTTTGACCTGACTGGCCAAAGTAGTATGTGCAAATTTCAGTGCAATGCTGTGCAGAGGTTAATGGGCAAGTCTTTAAAGCCCATTAAAGAGCTTTGCCCACCCCATAGTAGAGTCACAAAGTATAACTTTTGATTTCTTTCCAGGACTTGCCTGGCATTTCGCTGTGTGGAGACATAGTATTCCCAGCTAAGGGAGAAGCTGTATTTATTATCAAACCTATCTCTCCATTCCTCTATCCATCTCTTTGACCTTGCTGTCATCCTAACTGGCGCTGCATCTCTCCATCTTTCTTTTTTCTTTGTTTTTGTCTGTTTGGTCTTAGTTTCTCTCTTTTTTCCACTCACACACACACACACACACACACACACTTCTATGTTTATCTTGTGCTTTTCATAGATTAATGTAGAGATCGATTAAAATCAAAGGAAATCAAATTAATTTAATGAATTCAGCTTGATTGAGTAAAGATAAAACAAGGAGACTTGTTTTGAACAGCATATAACACAACACAGTACCAGAGTCTCCATCAAAGTCTCTGTCCAAAATGTGATTATTGTTGACACAGTCACAGGTTGTCCTTTGCCATTTTTGATTGGTTGCCAAGTCTCAAGAAGGCAGGTATTATCTAATATGAGCCTGTCAGGGAGCAGTAGAAGAAAAAGAAATTGTGGCATACTGCTGATAACTCTCTTTGTTGAGACCATGATGGACAGTTTATGACAACCCTCACCGCTGAAGTATGTTGGTTTAGGCTGAATCCAAATGTCTGATCTCCAGACTTGCAAACTGAGCTCTCGTAGACTTCAGTTGTACGTACCTTGACATGTTCACCATCATCACGTCAAGTCTGCAAGGGCGCTAGGCTGCGAGAGGTTAAACATGCACTCTGAGATGGGACTTAAGACTTCCAGTGTTTCCATGATGGAGATAAAATCCTCAACTGAGGACTTTCACATTGTAGATGGACAAAAACCAACCTTTGCCTGTCTAACATATTATAATAAACAAATCCAAGCTATTGAGCTCTTGAGAGGACATTCTCTGATTTGGACAGCCCTCAGCAATCACAGACTTCCAGGAAACATACCCGCAAAGTCTAAGTCTAAGTGCGGTGAAGTCCTGACATTTGGATTCAGCTTTAGTTTCTGTCTACTTGTTAACCTAAATGAACTGAAACCAATGTAGAGCTCAGTGCACGGTTGGTGGCATGAGAGGAGATTGTCGGGCCCAGCTCCAACCACTGGTTGAGTGAGGGAGTTCAGGTAAGGCCTGCATTCTTTCTTGTTGTTAGCAACCAAAGGCATTCAGCATATGTTGTGGCCTGTTAGCTGGTGTAGCCGTAACGCTTACTAAACATCATTTTACCAATACTACCTGTGCCATGACTCTATAGCCAATGCCATGCCACAATACATTTTTATGGAGAGTCCATTGAAATAACCAATTTGAGGACATCATCATATATCATACACCTTTGTGTTGCTTGTGTGTGTGATTACTGAACCTCGAAATAGCTTGGCACATTGGACACCATCACTGTGGGGCCCAATGTAATGTTTGTTTGTCATTCAGTCAGTCTTTTCACTGCAAAACAAAAGAAATTATATGATGTGCCTTCACAGTCTCTGCACAGTTAGTTACAATCATCTCTGTACAACCAATAAATGCTTCTAAAATTTCTGAAGCAATGTGCCATGACCTCAAGAGACTTTTTGAATTTTTGACTCAAATACCATGGTGTGCTGCGTAAAGCAAAAAGTAGGAGGGCTCTCAACATGAATGAGCAATGGTGAGTGTCTGCATGCATGTGATAGAGGGGGAGGCAGTATGCCACAGTCAAAAAGTCAGAATCATGCAGGGTTTTAAACACCATGCAAAATAAATATATCAGAAAGCAAAAAGGAAATGAATTGCCTTTAATTCTTCTTTTGTTATCTCTTCTGTTAATAATTTATGATTCCTTTCATGCCATTGTACATCCTTTAATCACCACTTCTCTTCTTTTAATCAGCACCTTTCTCAGACTATCTAAGTCTTTGGTTTCATTGTTCCTTCCAGCTCTTATATTCTTCTTCCTTTAATTGCTTCCCTATCTTCTTCCTCCAGCACAACCCCTCCTTTATTCCTTTTTGTCTCTCTGCAGTGATCAGTGGGTGAGTGATTCATGTCTCCCAATGACTGTGGCCACTCCTTGACCTTGTTTGCATGTTAAATCAGTATTTCAAGCTCCCATACATGCACACACACATAAATACACACACAAATCAAGACATAAAGGAGACGAAACAGAAAGGGGAGAGACAGATGACAGAGAGACAAACATGGTGTTAGTCATTCGCATATGTCCTTGTAGGCTTTCGTGCCCTTTTTAGTTGTGTCTTGTTCTGATTAACATTCCAAAATCGTTTTGTTTTGTTTTGTTTTGTTTTTGCCTTTGTGGAAACAGGCAATCTGCACTCTTCAAGTTTTTTTTTTCTGTATTGAAAAAGAGAGAGAGTGTCCTTGCTGGATTCTTGGACAGCACATCTTTGTCATCTGTCACACTTTCTATGGCCAGTTTCCCATTTCTAATTAATGCTGCATTCACATGGATTCAGGCAGATGGTAGATGGCAAACCGGATATCATTTTAGTGGACGAGAGCAGGAAGGTAAAATTGAATGAGGCCGGCAGAGAATACCGGCAACCTTGCAGTAGACAGCAGTGCTGTCAAAAGTAAAATAATTTAATTTTTTGTCATCCTCTGCAACAGAATTTACAACCAGATGTTACATAGCTCCCTCACACAAGGAGAAAACATGGGCGATCTGTACAATGAGAAGCTAATAATTTTGGTGCAACAAAGCCTGGAATTATACGATCAGAGTTTGAAATCCTACTGAGATACTACAAGAAAAGCTGACATATGGCAGGCAGTCAGCACAGAGCTAAGTGGAATACCAGGTAGGTAATATCCCAGCAAACATTGAGACATTGAATGACCATTGTGTAAACATCCAATCAAGACGACCCATTATGGTTCAAAAATAGCTCCAAAATGAAAGTTCTGCTGACATCCAGGACATTACCTGGCCATCAGCTGGATGTCAAAATATGTTGTTAACATCAAGGAGCCTATTCCACTATTCTGCTGAGGTTTATGAACACAGCGTGCATTCTGCAGCTTTATAGATCCTATATGTCCAGATTAACAACTTCATATGCTAGGCTACAGGTTCTGAAATGGTCCGACCAATATCCTATCTGTTATACATCTTAACAACATGTCACTGTCAAGATAATCCTAAGAAATGATATATAACCAAACATAGAGCAAACACATTAAGTAACTTAGTTAATACAAGACATATGCATCATTTTACAGAAACATACTGAGTCAATATTGATGTGCAACATTATTTTATTTGGATAAACAATACAGAAAATTATGATCATCAAAAGTACAGCTTTTTGCAGATAAATAACTGTTTGAATTCTTAATGCTTCATTTCATTTGATGCACTTTTCTCCAGTTTCCACTGAGGCACTGGAGGCTAATGCTAATGCTAATGCTAACTCCAGGATGTAAACAGCCGCTGACAGTCCTCGTCAAAATTCTGTGAGGAAAAATGATTGAACTCTGACATGAGTGTTATAGAACATATACGCCAATATAAAAGCAAACTTACCCAACAGCGTTATTTCTGCAGTTTCTGTCCGCAACCATTTTTAAACCAAAATTGGACCAGACCAAATATTCATCAGGAGAAATTGACACTTCCACATATCTATATTCCAAATATGTACACATCCACTAAAAAACAATTTGACTTGAGTTTCATCATTTGCGTTTCATGTGCATGTTGCTGTTTTTGGCATTCGACCGGAACCATTTTTTGGCCGCGGACACGACGTCACTGTCAAAACAATGTTTGCTGGGATGGTAATATGAATAAAATAACAGACATGAAATAATTTTATTTAATACATTTTTTTTGTATTCTCTGTAAATAATATGACATCACCATAGCAACATATCGTCATGCATGTTTCATTTGCCTTTTGTACACTACTAATCCCTATTATCTATTGTAAAGACATTGCTTTGTCTCTCACCACAGATAATAACACTGCTAATCACATTTTGACATCTCCAACAGGTATTGTCCACAAAGTCAGCATCCTAGACAACACGGAGGAGTCCTCTGATGCCTTATAATGACTGCCATTATTTGGCTGTATTGCTTTCCATTGAGCCATCTTTCTAAACTGTCGATATCAGTACTACAGCTGGCACTTGAGCCAGAGAGGAAATCCCATGATAGGGCTGATCTATCGGCACACATGATTGACTAAAGCTACAAATCAACAAAGGCTTTGGCAGCCCTGGTGTATCTTGGGATTCAAAGGTTTACTGTACAGGTAAAGCCACTGTAAGTATACCATTAGCTAGGAGGAAAAAACACATGTGCGAATTCTTTTCTTAAGAAAAAAAACAAAAACAAAAGAACAGCTCTAAGCTATAAAAACTTACCCCTCATGTGATCACAGACCTACAGTTAACATTTGCCTTTTCATCAACCCTAACCACAATCTTTCCTTCACCTTAACTAAGTGTTTTAGTGTCTGAACCATACCATACTTGCATAGTGTTTCTATTTTTCTCAAGTTGTGATATAATGCTTTCTATTCACTGTTAGTTTATAATGATGCTAAGGAAGAAAGAAATGATACACAGCTCATGCTACCTGATTTTCAGAGTTATTAGGTGCAGAGATCACATACATTTTGAGCAAAATAACCTCCTAATGAGAATTATTGGTTTATAAGAGAAATTAGGAGAAAGAGTAAAAGACACACAGCTGTACTTGGACATCCTCATTCACCTGATGCACACTGGGTGCCACTCTTATGAACTTCACCATAGTCTGTCTGCAGCTATTGCTCTTTGCTACACCTGGCTTCACAAAACTAACCAAAAAATGGCAGTTGGAGTTAACTGGTCTCACAAAGATGAAGATATAAGCCTGCTCAATTCAGTCAAGCTAATATATTTTATGTATTTTATATAGCTTATATATATTATATTTTTTATTTTATATTGCTTATATTTAAATTTTAAATTTTATATAGCTTATATATATTCTTATACTGCTATATACTAAATGGCTAATAAAATCGAGTCTGATTTTGATCTGTAAGTGGGTCTATCATTACTACCACATTAAATCACACGCTGATTTTTCTCAATTATAATAACTTTAACTATAGCCACCCAAAAATGGTATGAGGTAATAAATTACCTGCTATGCAAATGGAGGGCAAATGTCTCACACAATGGAAGCAGAGCTTTGGGAAGCCACATTAGCAATATAAGAGTCAGGAGGATTGCAAAGGTAGGCCATTCCCTCTGCAGAGAGTATATGTCTCTGAGATAATAAATCATTATCAAAAAAGGGGGCTCTGAGGGGCTCTTGTCTGTGTGCCAAACTACAAAACAAAGTCTGCTGTTAAGTTGTTTTTTATGTGGCCACAGCCACAACTCCTTCCAAAAACTGATGGGCAGATTTATGTGTCAGTTTTACATAGGAAATTCTCTGCCCCTGGAGACCAGACGTAAAATAATGCAAATGACATTTATATGAGCTGTAGTGAAAAAAGAAACATGATTTAGGCCTATACACAACTAAAATTAGATTCTTAGATAGGAAAATGGAGCATAATATCTGATTACTATAACAGCAAACAAACAGGGGTTATAGTTCGTGCTCACTGAGCTTAGATTTTAATTTGATGTTCAGCAAACTGTGAAATGACTACAAGTTAGCATCTGCATTCTTATTTTAGCTGGACATGTACGTGTGCATTTTGCTGCATTTACCTCAACACCATCTCTACCCTCCACATGCTTCACTCTGCTCTTTCTACCTAAATATGTCAACTGTGGTAAAATTAACTTATTTTTATGATAACAAGTCACATGAAAACTGCTAAGGTTGTTTGTCATACTTCAGAGCAGCAGCATAAAGGTCAAGTGTGGGTTATAAAGAGCAAAGGCTCTTCAAGCATCTTCAATTATTTATATGAGAGTCATGTTCATCACCGTGTGAAACAGTGTGCAGTAAGTGCACACATACACACATCCATGCATGTATGCAAAGGGACCAAGGACCACTCTCCGTTATGCTTTTTTCTGTTGCACTGGAGATTTGCACAAGGTGAGAACGTCTGACAGCCAAATTTGTGATATAATAGCCAGTATGTCATTCCTCTTAGATTTTATGTTTAGTGGCAGTGACATTACACAAGATCACAATGTTTCCATATGTTTTATTTCATCTATATTGACTGATGTGCTTCATGTAGTATTTAACAATAAATCGACAGCCATTTTTAGCATTTGACCAAAGATCCAAAATATTTACAAGAACAAAGAGGGTTGATGGGAATTGGGGTCTCCAGTTTGTATAAAATACAAAGGTATAAAACTTTAATCACAACTGTTTCCTCTTCAAAACAAAACTTTAATAAAATAGCTCTCATAATCTGCGGATATTGTACACCAGGAATAACCCTCTGGTGGCTACAACATTTCAAACCAATAGACAAACCAACCCAGGACTCTTCCATAAGACTTGTTTATTTCAAAATATTTACACAGAAAAATTAGATGAGGAAAAACTAAAAAGTATCATTTGATGTGATAGAAGCACACAGAAAGAACCTCTATTTCAAAGAAGAAAAACTTCAGCAGCAGTGGAATGATTGAACATGACTTGTTTTATTTTCTCTCTGCTGGGTACTGCACACTGTGCTTGTGGGTTTTGATAAAGGAAGCTGTCATAATAGATGCTCAGCAAGATTTACTCACAATAAGAAAGCTGTCCTGTCACAGCAATTAAGCCTGTTCTTTGCCGTGTCTCTGCCTAGAGTTTTAAATTATGTAAGCCTTTGTCACAACAACACCTCAGAAATAACGCTGTGAAGACAGTAAACCCAGCCAGGAACCGACAGTTCATGGAAGTAGCCAGTGAAACCTGAGAATGCTTTCTATCTGCTTTCAACACAGTGATGTTATTAGACATTATACTAAGCTGTATCAACATGTTTTTTAAAGAAGCTTATGTAGATTAAAAGTGATGTTTTCCTTTAGTTACAGTTTCAAACAATTACTGTACAGCTAGTGTTGCAGTGTATCGTATTGGCTTTGACCAAATCACTGTCTGTTTCTGCCCACACAGTTGGTTTATGTAGCCATATGCATGGCGCCTCTGAAGATAACAAAAACTGATTTTTTTTTCTCAAGATTGTATTATTTAATTCCTAATCTTAATTAGATATACATGTTTTAAAAAAAACAATGGGATTACCTTTCTTGTTGTGAATTATTTAATTTTGTGGATTACATTCCTAAACTGATCAATTAGCCAGTCAATCAGTCATGACTGGTGGTATATTAGAATACAGTTACCCAATTAGCTGACCTTGTGGGCCAGCAGTTGGTCAAGCAACCTCAATAAGATAAGATTATGAAGAAGCCCCAGTTAACTGATCTTGATTAAGATTACTTATCCTGATTATATCGTGCAGTTGGCTTCTTTCAGGTGTGTGACACAAGGTTACATTCATAAGTTAATCTTTTCCCACTCATCAAGGTTACTTTTTATACATTTCTGTCTTCTCTACTTGTAACTGTGTTGGCCTAACATCATGCTGCCTTTATTAGAGGTACTCGCTGTAAATACCATAATTAATAATGAGAAAATATCTATGCACTCTGAAATGGATTTCATCCTATACAGGAAGCACGTGCTGCAAGCTAAGTAAGCAATACTGATAAGTTTAAGTAAGAAAGTGTGATTTGAATTCCTTATTTGGAGAAAAGGCAATTTTCTTTGGATTTACTGATGAATATATGATAAGAAAATGTTGAAAAATTCAAGGAAGATGGATGACCAGAGGATGTGCTTGGTGACCTTGCCCAAAGGCATCAACAACAACAAGCTGAGTATATGAAAAAACTCCATCAGTCTTTCTTGTGTGTTGTTCATGTTAGTCAAGGAGTTAATCATGTTGTAATTTATAGTTTCCATTGTTTCCCATTTCCAGCTTCACATTGTCAGTCCTTGGCCAGCTGTCTACGGGAGAACAACACCACTAAACTATTAATTAGTATTAACTCCACAGACAATGCCAGCTCTAGCCTAGAGAGATCTGACCACCTCAAGCAAGGGAACAAAAACATGTCTTGATGATATTATTATTATTCCTCATATCCTCTTTACCCCTTTAAAAGCAGACATATTAATACAGTTTAATGGCTTAATAGTCCAGGCCCTTTGTGGAAAAAACTTGCCAGGGAGGCAAAAATATACTGAATGTCACATATTATTATACAGCATCCCAAATTTATTACACAGTATACCACATATGGTTTCAAGAGAAGATGAAATTCAAATTACATGTACAATGCATCAACAAAAACTGGAGATGCAATGGATGTATTCCTGTATATGATGGCTACAGATATTTTTTCTGAAAAATAACTTGTAATGAATCTTTCATTTTGATTTTGATGTTCATCTCACATACATAAATGTAATAGGTCATCCTGACCTTCATGTAGCCCTTCAGCCCACAGATTCATATCCAGTCTGTTTACATACAGTATGTCTGTTAAGAGTGTGCTAAGTGGAGATGCAGATGAAGGAGTGGGCTGTGTTTTTTCACACAGGGCTGTTTTTCTTAATGCAGATTAATGGTCTGGATGGTTCATTGAGAACTGAGTGAAAAATCTCAGTGGGGTATTTTTGACTAATTGAATAATGTATTCTCTGAGAAAAACAATGTACGCTGTATGTAATATCATTGTCAAGGGGATTTGAATTAAAGAGGGTTTGAGTGTTAGGGTTTGAGTCCAAAGAAGAACACACTGGCTATGCCTCAAGAGGTTTGGGCATAAATCATAATTTAAGAATGAAAAAGGTAAAGAGGAGACGGGTGCTCAGTGTAGCGTGGGACAAACAGCACTGGTCAGGAGCAGATAAATGGCAGCAAACTGCACATAGTTACACAAAGATATGCACTGATACCAGTAGAGTGATACATCCAACATACAGACATGCATATGTGAACACACGGTTATCCCACCATAATGCATTCTCACAAACTTGACCCACAGAGATAAGGTGATGATGGAAAGTGGTGTAGGTGTGTTTGGCTGGACTGGGGATGTGACCTCACCAGATCGAGGTTGTTAACAGACACATAAGACAAAACAATGGAGAGAGCACAACATAATGAATGAGTCCCACAAGTCCAAACCATCTCAAGTCTAGACAATAAATGAAATGCATGTTAAGAGGTCAGTCACTTTTCCCCATTGATAAAGCCTCATTCACACAGAAATGCATGTAGTCCTGTTTCTTGTGCATATTTCAGCCTTCTGCAGTGCATCATACACTTTACAGTCATGCTCCACCTCTGAAAGAAGTACCTCTCTCACAGTCTAGCACTGATCCAAATCTGATAGAATTTTTACTTTCTTTGTCTTATATGTTGTTCCAAAGCCACATACTTTATATGAATATGATAGTGACTTTTTTCTCTTAAAGAAAACATTGAATCTCTAAATGCTTATGAACTGAAACATATATGCATGTTCATGGCAACATATACCTCTGCCAGAAGAGTTTTGGAATCTAGATATGTAGAGCCACATCAGTTTTCATCAGAGTGCAACTGGCCTCACCCTTTATTCAGCTACAAGAGACTTTTCCACATATGAATGTGAAATCCTTGCAAAAGCCACTTTATGAAGAGCAAGAGATACAACACAAGGCCCAACACGTTTAGTGATTAGATGAATGAGATGAAGTAGGAGGTAAGAGGAGAGAGAGGAGAGACTTAAAATAAGAAGTTCATGTTCTATGTTTGCTAACCGGCAAAGTTTGACATATTATCACCTTTTTAAGCTGAAGGCAGGCTTATTAGCAAGTAGTTGCCTATTTAAACATCCAGCAGACACAGAGCAACGTTAGCTTTAATTTGTAGTTGTGTTTGTGTCAACCTGATAAATGTAAGTTCAATATTTACTCTCTTTTTAGCTCTCCAACAACTCCTGAGGGAAATATCTGGCTCATTAGTTGATATATGCTCCACTAAACTCTCAGTCCATGTCTAATAAATCTTTCATTCTCAATGATCTAATTACATCTCATAGCCTTGATTTCATACTCCTTACTGAGACCTGACTTAAACTTGGGGAGTGTTGCCCTTTAGTGGAGCTCTGCCCACACAGTTATCATGTTCTGAATGCACCTAGATTAACAGGCCGTGGTGGGGGCATTGCAGTTGTCTTTAAGCATCATCTCACTTGAACTTCATTCAGTTTTGGTACTTTCAACAGTTTTAAAATTGTATGTGATAACCCAGTTTGCTGTGTAATCATTTATCGACCCCTCAAATTCAAATATGGGTTTTCTCATTTAATTCTCTGAGCTACTGTCCTCTCTTGTCCTTACATTTGATTGGGCCATTATAGTTGGTGACTTTACTACTCATGTTGACAATCCTTTTAACTAATTTGCCACAGATTCTTTAAACATTTCTAAATCTTTTAAGCTTATGCAGCATGCCTCTGGCCCCGTACATAACCGCAGGCACACTCACATTTAGTTTTTACTCTGATCATGTCTCTTAATTCCATGAGTTAGTTTGATCTTGTCTCTGACCACAGATGTCTTTGTCTTTGATGCAGCCTTACAATAACTCAGAAACGTGTAATCCACTCTTATGTCTTTAATTAGCAGTCCACAGCCATGTTCTCCAGCTGCTTTTCTAGTCTGGCAAATTGCCTCTCATTTCACCAATATTAATGACATAGTTAGCTGGTTCAGTGAATTGTGTATATCAGCCCCTGACTGATCCATACACTTCCAGGGCTGTCCCAATTATTAACACAACCACTTGGATCAATGACAACATCAGACAGCAAAGAAGACAATACAGGAAAGCTGAACGTAGTTGGAAAAAATTTAAAGTTGAAGTTCACCACCTCCATATGAAAGACTTATTGATTAAACTAAACCAAACCATTAAAGATGCATGAGCTGCCTACTTTTCTGGCCTGATCAATAGTAATAAACACAACCCAAGGTTTCTGTTTAGTACTATCAACCAGCTTATAAATCCCTTTCTTCCTGCCTTTCCCAACTCATCTTTTAATGACTGTGAAAACTTTTTTTTGTTGACAAAATCGATGGTCTGAGGTCAACTTTTCCCCTGACTGTTTTACCCCCCACCCGCTTCTTCTGCCTTATTTTAACTGTCCTCCCTCCATGATTGCTAAGCAGCAACCAAAGATTGGTTGTCTTTAAATTTCATCCACCCAAACCCTGACAAAACAGAAGTTCTTTCAATTGGACCTGGTAACTTTGCAACTGCAGTTGATCAGTTTATTGGTCCATTTCATTCAAATATCAATTCTATAGTATATGACTTTTGACCATCATGTTACTAAGCTTGTCCAATCCTATTTTCTTCAGCTAAGAAATATTGCAAAAATCAGATGTATCTTGTCTTCTTTGGATCTCAAACTATTAATTCACACCTTCATTTTCTCCCATCTAGATTATTATAATCCCCTCTACTCGTGCTTCAGTCAAGCTGCTATAAATAGTTTACAGTTGGTTCAAAACGCAGCTGCCAGGATAATAACCAGAACTAGCTGTAGGTCCCATATTACCCCTGTTCTTGCATCCCCTCACTGGCTCCCCAATACAGAATAAACAAGATCCTGTTGATAACATATAAGACCCTGCATAACCTTGCCCCCATTACATCTCTGATCTCCTCATTCCTCATTCCACTTCTCAACTACTTCGTTCCTCAAATCTTGGCCTTTTATCCATCCCCTACTCCAACTGCAAGACAAAAAGTGACCACACCTTTGCAGTTTTAGCCCCAGCCCTCTGGAATCATCATCCCCAATATGTCAGATTTGCTGAATCTTTGGAGTCTTATAAGTGACTTCTAAAAATCCATCTTTATAGGCAAGACTTTTTCAAGATCTCCATCCCTGTTGTGTGTTTTTGTTTGTTTTAGTTTGGTCTGTTTTTCATTGTGCCGTGTTTCATATTGTAATTCATTTTGCTTTATTTATTTATTTGTTTATATTTTCTGTGTGTGTGTGTGCGTGTGTGTGTGTGAAGCACTTTGTAACTGTGTTTTAAAATTTGCTATATCAATAAAGTTTTACTTACTTACTTACTATATTCACTTGCTTGTTTCTTGTTAGCGGCTCTGTCTGCTGTTTGGTGTTGGAGATGTAGTGTACAGTGTGTTTTTAGAGCTTTTTTTACTGAGAGAGTGAAGCAAAACAGTGAGGTTCTGGGAGCAACAGAGTCAGTTTATAATTCTTTGTGTGGTCATCTCTATGTAATACTTTATGTTAACATTTATTTTTCAATGCGATTTTTATATAACCATCACACAAGTGAAGAATATGGTCAAAGAAAGCCTGAATATGTCAACACTCTAACTTATAGTAACATATACTTCTGGATCTACTTTGCCCTTTATACAAAGTCTTCCATTCTTCCATTTCTGCTTATTTGCATTAATTGCTGAGGTCTCACATGTTAACCCACTGTCTCTCTCTGTTCTTGCACAGAGGCAGCCACCAGTCCATGCTGACCATAGCAAAATTGATAGCAGAGAGAAATTCAGTTGAAATTGATATCAGTGGAATGACTATGCAGAGTCAGAGCCAATGCATAAAACAGAAAATTCAGGCATAAGAATTAGCAATTTTTTGCAAAGTATGTGCTCTAAGTAAGTTTAAACATCGTTTATGTTTGGCAGAATATATCAATATCTGTGGCTTTATTAATTTCTAGCTCTCATTTATATTTGTTTCGTTTATTTATTTTTTTGTGAAATGACTTTCATGCCCATCTGCAATGACTTCATGGCCCACTAGCAGGCTGCAGCCTTAATTTGGTGAGTCACTGGATTTATCAATGCTGTAAAAACCTGTTTGCAAGTGAAATGTTACACCAAAAACTTTAAATGCAAGTTGTGTATGAGCAGCTTTTTATAATTAGGCAAAGTTATATAGTTATGCAGGTTCAATATGCATACCAGGCTCAGAGTGAGGATATGGCCTAGATAAAGAAAGGCAGTAGAGTGTGTTTATGAATAAAACAGTATTGTAACAAGAATGTAAAACTTTGCTCCTTAAAACCTGAGTTCACAGAGATAGAGTGCTTCCCTCTGCCCTCAGTTTGCCAGGACCTGGAAGGTTGAACATCTTTGTTTTGTCCTTTTCTTTTTTTCTTGTCAATGGTTTTGATCTGCATTTATTCTTCCTCTGGGAACTTGAGACTTATTTACATGCCCTCACCTTTTTATGTTCTTCAGTGTACCTTAATTACATAACTTAATGTTTTACAAGAGTGAGGTAGTCTTACTGAGGTAATAAAAATGCCTGGCTTCATCCATTTCTTGATGAGATAAAACACCTCACACCAGAGGGAATGTGAGTCACTCCACTGCTTGAGGAGAGGAGAGGGGGGAGAAGGAAGAACAGAAGAAGAGGGGTTTGAGAAGAATGATGAAGACAATGGGGGAAAAAATCAGGGATATGTTTGAAATTAGCGTAGAGGACAGCAGAGGGGAGAAGGTTGGGTTAACGTTTTGGCTCTAAAACATCAGCAGGAAGCCATAAAATGTAATTTAGCCCATTAAAGTGATGGCACTAACACATTTTGTTTGTGCTTGAAAAAGTTGGAAGAAGAATAAAATAAAGACATTTTCTTCAACTTCAAAGAGTTGAGTGGGTGTAAGAGTATTAGAGTTAGTGAGCTATTTATATGCCTATGTACTTATTTGGTTACCTAGGTAGTTTGGGCTGTGTAATTGTAAGTATATTGTTTATGCTGTCAACACTAATAAGGTTAATGAGCTAAATGCAATTTTCGTCATGCTAATATGCTCACATAGCAGGTACAGTGTTTACTGTGTTCACCATCTTGGTTTGCTGTGTTATAATTTGTGATAGTTTTTTACGTCTTTTTCCTTCTTCTTCTTACTTACTTCTAATTACTTCTTAAAACTTTGGATGACAAGAGACAATAAGGAGATGAACATGGAGCAGTAAAAACATCATTAAGAAGAGTTTGAATACCTGCAAGCAACCCAGAAAAAAACTGTGATAAGACAGGTGTTTGTGTGTAAAATGTGTGCAATGTGTGTTTTATGTATAAAAAACGATAGAAACAGTATGTATGGAATAGATGTCTGGACACCCTTGAACTAACGGCTTCAAAATGGCTCATCACAGCGAAACTAATGGAAACTACTACTACTGGAAGCTTGACACAAAGGAGATACTCCTTTGTTTCCAGCTTCAAAACAGAATCAGCCCTTGCGCCTGAATCAATAATAATGAAAACAAGGGTTATGATGGTTCCTTTAAAATAAGGTCAGAGTAACTCTTAGATCCCTTAAGACTTGACATGATATTTCAACATTATATTTTTTTACAACATTATAATGTTGTCATCTAACCATAGTGGGGCTATATTTTCTTTTTTTTTCTTCAAGGGAGCAGAGTCAAGCAGTTACTATAAAAGATGCCCCTTATCCAAATTTGCCATACATAATACTTGACTTAATCATTACATTTATGGCAATCGCCCTAGTCATCTTTTGGATAATAAATTAAAAATGAATGACCAATTTATAAATATAGCAACTGTTACATCAGAAACTGGGACCACATTGTTGATTAATCAAAGATTTTGTAATGTCTATAGACAGCTGTATACTTCACATAACAATTCCTCAGCATAGGATAGACAGGGACAATTATTTTGAGAAACTAATCTGACATCACTGTCAACAGCGGAAGCTTGTATATTAGGGGCCCCTTTATCTCTTGATAAACTTAAACAATCTTTAGGAAAAATGAATAAGGGTAAGCCACCTGGAAGTGATGGCATTCATCTGCAGGTCCATTTAAAAATTTTAACCCTTTTAGGACCACCACTGTTGTAGATGTTTAATATTGCTATTCAGAAAGGATCTTTTGGAAGAGATGCAAATACAGCACTAATAACACTTCTTTTAAAAAAGGATGAAGATCCAACCAGTTGTGTTTACTACTGCCCCTTATCTTTATTAAATGCAGATATTAAATTATTTTCAAAGACATTTTCAAGCCATCTGGAGAACCACTTGCCTAAATTGATTAATCCAGACCAAAGTGGATTTGTCAAAAAGCGCTTATCAGCTGACAATTTACATCATCTACTACATATTCTGGATGCTTCTGATAATCTGGCATCATCAGCTATATTGTCAGTTGATGCAGAAAAGGCCTTTGACCATCTTGAGTGGCCTTTTTTTATGGTCTACATTGAACCATATGGGCTTGAGGTCAAATTTTATCAACATGGTAAAATAAAAACCTCTCAGCCAGTGTAGTCACAGGTAACATATGCTCTCCTCCCTTTGAAATAAGCAGAAGCAGTCGTCAAGGAGATCCAATCTCATCAGTGTTATTTATTGGAGCCATTGGCACAGTCCATTAGGTTATCTCCTAAGTATCACACCAATAAAAAAAATCTACCCAGCACCATATATCCTCATTTGTTGATGACATCTTGTTTTTTTTTTCTGAAATAAAGCAATCTCTTCAGTACATCCTCAATATCTTCGAACAGTTTAGCTATGTGTCTAGTTACAAAATAAACTGGACTAAGTCCTCTCTATTACCTTTGAATTCAGGGCTACATTTCTGTAGTTATATGTTACCGCTAGCACCCCCTCTGAGATATTGGGACAAAGTAGTAGTAGTATTATTACTAGGTTTTTATGGGGGGGCAGACGCCCAAAAATAAAACTGGCAAGCCTACAAAGAAAGGAGTTAGGGGGGCTATCAGTACCCAATTTTAAATTGTATTTCCAGGCTTTCGTCCCTTAAAAAATTGGTTTAATGGCAATACTTCAACTCAGTGACTCAATATTGAGTAAGGAATTTGGTGGCACCAGTTCCATTGATTGGCATTTTGATTACAGGTCTTTCTGTTAGAAAATGTAGACTTAAGTATGGTCTAATAAGAGTTTATACAATTCAAAATTTGCAGAAAATAGAAAAGATATATAATTGGAAATCTAAATGGCATGCTAACACACCAATATTTTATAATAGCTTATTAAAGTCTGCGGGACAATATTTAATCTCACTTCAATGACATAAAATTTCCATGGCTTAGGAGACATTATGAATGATACTGGTTTAAGAAGCTTTCATGATTTGAGGGGAACATACAAATTTTCATCCAGCTCCTTTTATTTATATTTACAATTATGTTCTGGTATATGGGCTGCAAGTATTTTGACTGACAGGCAACGTATCACTCATCCAATAATGGATTTAATAAAGAAACTATCAGGATTAGGATGTCTCTTTAATTTATAACACTTTGTTTGAACATACACAGACCCCATTAGTGATAATAACAATATGGAATAAAGACTGCTCTGAATCATCTATAGACACGGCCAAAGTTTGGAGGAATGCCTCTCGTCTCAACAAAATCCAAATCATAAACTAACAAACCTAAACTTTACATATCAAATTGATTTGACACCAGCGTTTTATGATGAATATAACTGCCTCTCCAAACTGTACCCTATTTGAATCAAATGGGGACATTTTTACATATCATGTGGGAATGTCATCAGTTAGAAGTTTCTGGGGACGAATAACAAAATGTTTCTCTGAAACACTTGGTTTAGAGATCAACTACTCTCCAGAATGTATGTTATTGAATGATGATTCAAGAGAGCAGAATTTTAACCACACTGAAAGACAGCTGTTGCTATCAGCATGAACTGTTGCTAAAAAGATGTTGGCGGTTAGATGGCAACCACCGCATACTCTTTCTATTCATCAGTGGAATCTCTTTAATAGAGATTTTATCTATAGAGCTCTCTGTTGCTAGGATGAACAGGGCAGACCAGGTTATGCTCAAGGCTAGGAAGGAGGTACTCAACACAGCTAGAACCATTACATAATTTTTTATTCTTATTTTGTTTCTTTATTTACTTTGCAATGCACTGTTAGGAAATATCCTGCATGTATAGTGGAATTTAGAGAAAGACCCATGAGGATGGGGTAGGAGCGATCAAAGGTGCAGACGTATGCTTTCCGTCTTAGTCATAATGTCATGGCTGTATTGCAACCAAAATGTTAAGTTATGAATTTATTAACAGAAGGAGGAACAAAGGTATATATTTAATTTGTTTTATGATTTCCTGTTTCATTTATTTACCTGTCTATCAATTCCTTGATATACCTATATCTTATGTTATTGACAGAAGTTGCTTGTTGATATACACCTGCAAATCTTGTGGAAAATAAAATAAATAAAAAATTTGTCACAGAAAAAAAATTTAAAAAATGCCACAGCCCCTCAGTGTTGAGCAGAGGCACTTGAGTAATGTTTGAAGTAGCTGTCAAAAAGGCCTCTGAGAATTTGCTGGCAGAGATAGAGGTAAAGACACAGCTCAAGGATATGTTCCTATAAATGGATTGCATCAAATGAAAAGATGCAATAAGATGAATAAAATCAGACCCAAGTCCCATGGGCAATGGGTGATAGACAAGGCTATTACAAAGAACACAAATCTTAAGCATAATCAAGACCAGCAGTTCAGTGATCTGGGTCTTGGGTATCTCTGATGGATCACAGAGGAAATGTATACCAGCATCAGAAAACTCTGTGGAACAAATGTAAATGCAAAGTTAAAGGACATGGAGTTTTTGAGATCAATTGTCTAGATTGCCACTACTCCACTACCATAGCCACATGACCTGAATAGTTTTTGTCAAGCAAAATATATTTCTATATCTAAGTATCTAAATCTGAAAGCAAACTGTTTTAAAGCAAAGTGGCCCATATAGTGACCATGACCCGATACCCCCTCACTGTTTAATTTGCAATGCATGCAGCAGTACGTGTGCATCTAGCAGAGAGCTAGGAGGAATGAAGAAGTGCTGAATTAACATTCAAAGTAGCATCAAAACTGCATGAGACAGAGAGTATTGGAGGGGAATTGACAAATGGAATGACTGAATTTAGCTACTAGCCTGTTGATAATGCTCTGGGTGCTTCTTTCTAACTGGCCAAACAACAATCTGTACCTTTCATTACCACTGAGTGTAAGCTTTATTCATTTGAATTGTTAGAAATTACTCACTTGTGCACACCAGTTATAATATTTCAGCCCTGATACACTGTACCCCCTGAGCTCTTAGAGACCAATGGCTATTGAGAAAATTGCAATCAATTCTAAAAAAAATTCTGTTAGACCAATTGCCTCAAAATAGACATTTCAGCCGCTTGGTCCATCTCTATCAAATTTGTCAGCACATGTGGTGGGCTCTGAATTTCAGAAAGGGTGCTGCCTGCTGTTTCTATTAAGTTGAGACTGAGCAAAGGAGCTGAATGAGTGTTAGTGTAGTTACATAAGCACATTACAGCAGTGCGCGCACACACACACACACACACACATACAAGAACAACACTATGTTGTGTTTTTTCTGCCTGCAGTCTATCATTAACCTTGACTGTATTTCCACTGTGACCCCACTCCTGCCTCTCTCTCTCTCTCTCTCTCTCTCTCTCTCTCTCTCTCTCTCTCTCTCTCTCTCTCTCTCTCTCTCTCTCTCTCTCTCTCTCTCTCACTCACTCTCTGGATCAGGATAGGTTAAATATCAATAAACAGGGATGATACAGGATGTGCCAGTATTTCAAGAGTGCTGGGATTTCATGGGATTTAACTCAATGGTTATTTTTTGTTTTTCGACTCAGACCATATTAATATTTAGTTTCCCATAATTTGTGCATATAGCATAACCTAACTGATAGCTTTAGTTCTCACAAACATACAGTACCACTCTGCCACAGCTTCTCAGTGGACTTAATCACAGTCCAACAGGGAACTGATCAGGCCTTCAAACAAAAGGACACTCACTCAAATAGGACACTCACGGGATAGTCAGGCATGTCTCAATATGTTCTGTCAATTTAAATGATCGCAAAGCTACTTTCAGGTTTCAGGTTCTGCTGAATTCATGTCTCTTGTCTCTTCACCAGAAGTTGTACTAAATAAATCAATTTAATCCTGATGGAAAACATACCTTGCAACCCTCTTTACAGAATATAGAATTGTTAGAATTTGACTGCAGAACTCCTTGTTTACTCTCAATGACAACTACCCCATGGATTTGTGTTTGAGCCTATCAAGAGAAACTTCGGCAACATAAAGAACTTTTTAAATATCAAATGAAGGGACAATTCACTATAAAATTACACTCCCATAGATAAGAGTTAGGTTGAGTCCCTGTACAGTTTGGGAAACTTTCTTTTTCCTTTTTTCAACCACTGTTTCAGCAAGTAATTTAAATGTTGCTTAACCGATTTGGCTCAGTGACTAAGAGTGTGCATAACAGATGTGCGTACCTAACAAGTTTAAATATTGGCAGTGTACTCAAAATAGACACAGAATTGAATTTCTTACATTCAAACAAGAAGTAAATAAGAAAATTGTCAGGGCACTCCAGTCTTAGAACCTATGTGCACTGAGGTAATCAAATCGCTGTGCAGATCTTCTTATTGGCTGCCATTTTGTTTGCAGAAACATACTAAATATCATCAATCTGAAGTGTTCTGTTTCCGTTCTGTCGTTGCTCTTGTAACTACCGTGCAATTAAGAGCACATGATAAACTGATGTAGTGAGTGTAATCAATATGTCACTTAGGGAAGGGAAGGGAAACAATCTGATCAATGCATGTGTAAACATTTACATTACACACATACTGTATGTGCAGTATGCAGAAGGACACTTTTTAATTACATGAGAATACAAGCAATAGAAGTTTAAATGTTTCTTCTCTTTAACAAACTAAGAGCCACTGACTGCAATCTTGAGTTGTACAAGCTCTACTGTCTTGATCCAATTTGATGTTGAAATGACTCCAGAAGTAGGCTATGTGTGTGTGTGTGAGAGAGAGAGAGAAAGACTAAATCAAACAGATGTTAGTTGAAGCAGCACTGGCAGCTATGGAGCAATCAGCCAAGGGTCCGCTGCAGTTCTGTTTCTGTGTTTTTTCTTCTGATTTCATTGACTACACACAGTAGACTGCCAAAACTTAAAAAAAAAAAAAAAAATGTTGGTCAGACCAATCTTTAGGTACATTTCCCGATTTCAATTGACCCTTCTTTAATGTATATCGAGCAAACGCATGGATGTGTGAAATGAGATTAAGCAATAGACTGATCTGCTCACCATCCATTCCTGCCTTACTTTGTTCACCAGGGACCTGTAAAGCAGTACTTTGAAGTATAACTCAACGGTCAGACAGTTTAACCCCGAGGTCATGGGTTTTGTCAAGTCTGTCTAAGGAGTCATACTGATTTTGATTTTATTTTTTGCCTTTAGGTCAAAAGCTGAATAAACAAGCTCCAACCAAGCGAGGTGAAAAGAGATTAATGATCATGACTCCAGTCTTTATGAGATAAAATAAAAAGGTGGATAAATCATAGCTGTGGGCTGAATCCAAATCAGACATTTATACATCGCACATTACAAGGACAAATCTAAGGTTGCAGTGCTTGTTTTGATTGGGAATCATTCTTTTCAGTGATGTGCAGCATCAATTAACAACCAAGAGGTAACATAATAAAAATTAGCTTATTTTCCTTTAATTTAGTGGGTTTTTGTTGTTGAAAAAACTGTGTGTGGGTTGGTGCCCGCATTTAAGTTAACAAATGAGGCGAGGGAGAGAGTAGAGGAAGAGGACATGTCAACTGTCAAGTGGCTGTCGGGTTATGTAAATGCGGGGCGAAGGCAGGAACACAGCGAGGACACCGCGCTCAGGGAGCTGGAAAAAAATATGCGTCACTGTTCATAATCAATCTCCATCGATCCACTGCAGCGACATGATCTTCCAATACCAACTCAGTGTCAAAGGTACAACACCACTCAGATCCAGACATCCCTCTCAAATGAACACAACTCATTGAGCACAGATGAAAAAAAAAATACATACATGTTTATTTTACAAGAAGGGCACATTTTTTTTGTACAAACTGTAAACTAAATACTGTAATAATTCTGAGGATTATAATCTTTGACATCACTTTCATGAATGAACACCAGAAACATGTAAAGAAATAAATATATAAATAGTCAGTGACTGTCGCATCTTACTGTAAAGTAAAATCCCACAATGGAGAAAACATACAGCATGTAAGTTTGCTAAACACATTAAGGATTTTTTTTTTTAAGATAAAAAGCACTTGTGTTCATCACAACTACATTTTGAACATCATTGTACAATACTCTATCCCTGCACTCCCCAACCCTAAATACTGCCATTTATTTTATTTTATTTTTTTTTACATGAAGCTTTGTCACTGAATTGATGTCGAGGTAGGGACTCCATCATTATCCTATAAAGTTTAAGTAAGCTGAAACAACATAACTAAAAAAGCTTCCACATTCCCAGGGCCAGGGATTGTTCTTTGGCCCCTACGTCTGCTGTGTCTCTTGGCCCCACCGTTGTCGTCAGAGGAGGGATTCGTCATATTTGCTTGAGTTGTCATAAGTCATGTAACAACACTGATTGAGAGACCCAGTACTGTCACCAGCTCCCCAGAGCAACTTGCCGGGCAGTCTAGAAGAAAATGCTCTGGATCAAACAAAACATTTCGCTTGTGGGACTGTTTCCTGACATCGCTCTTCTCCGAAATCAAAGCAGTGGCAGCTGCAAAGATGACTCACCAAGTTGACAAGGTGAGGGCTCAGGGGGTGTTTACATGGAGCCAAAATACAGCAGAGATCATTCCAACTCTCAGCTGGAGGTATGTTTCTGTAAATGTATACATACAGCATATACGAAAGACATCTGGTAAACCTGTAAATGCCAATGACGTCACAACAAATGGCAGATTAATCTCTATATCATTAAGAATACCCCATTCCAACCCCCTCCTCCCTCCCTGAATTTCAGCTTATAAAACACTGGATAAATCACAGCATAAGTTACAGTATAGCCACATTCAGCCAAAAATAAGAATTTTGGCAACAATAATAATAAAAACAGTAACAGTAATAATAATAATACAGCCGGGTGGGGCTTTGATTCGGCTCTTTGACTCAAACTACAGAGCAGAAACTGTAGGCCCTGTCTGATTAATAATAAATTCAATCTGTGTTAACATCGGGAACACTCATCAAGTCGACAGAGGCAGCCAAGAGAGAAGAGAAAGAGATAGAGAGAAAAGGAGGGTAGAGGATGAGAGCGGAGGGGGACCAAATCTTCCCCAAGGCAGTTCTCTTCCATGTCCATTCCCGAAAGATTATATGCAGTTCACATTTCATCGTATGTTTGAGCCGGCTTGTGTTTGGAAATAATAGGGGAGTAAATTAAGATGAACTGGTGAAGAGTGAAAAGGGAGGGTCACCGAGCTGATATGGCTGAGAATTTCTAAAAGGCATAGGTCAGAGGGTGGAGAGAAAAGGAGGGACAGTAAATTGTGGCACTTCAAATAGGATTCTTTGAAAAATGTAATTAATATATAATAAAATATAGCTAATCCAAATTCCAGTTCATAAAACTCTGTTTTAAACTCATGGAACAGCAGGAGCCAAGGACGGGGAGGCAGAGAGGACAATGAGTTGCTGCTTTTGTGTAACAAGCCAAGCCACATATTGAGTTAAAAGCACCCACCCCCCCTTTTGTTGCCATCTAGATAGCATTGGATTTTCCAGAGCAGGAAAATCAAATGCTTCGTTCAAGACCAATTGCTTTCTATTGGATCAGCTCTCCCTTTCTCTGATGTACGACAGTTTCATGCCTTCATGGACACACACAGCACATGGTGGACGTTCAGCACACAATGTCAGAAAGCATGTTGTTGAGCATTTTTTCCCCAGCAACACAGAGGGCTAGCTGTGTAGACTTCGACTTGAGTGCTAATTATGTGTGGCCTTGATTATTATGTGTGCCACATGTAGGGTTTTTGTTCACTTAAATTCCTCAAACTCAAAGAAAATTAATTAAACCTGTAAAAAAGAACAGTGAACTATTTAACATTATGATTATTGATTTATACAATAATGGTATAATATGCCATTTTGGGCAATTTCCCTGCATTTTTTTTTGTGTGTGTCCTTTGATTTCAACTTGTGCTAATAAATAAAACTTAAACTCAAACTTGAATGCAAAATTATCTTTTGTAAACTTACTATTGTAAAATGTGAATGTTATCATCAGTGCAAGGACTGGTGCTAAGCACAAACCTGACAATCTGACAAAAAAAATAATGAAAATGTGTCAGGTAGCAGTATTTATACAGTAAAACTGTAAGAAGAAGAGTGACAACTTGTGAGGAGTATTGCATAGGGGCTAACTTACTCAAAAATGCTGATTTCATGCTGTGTTGTTTGTTTGTTTTTTCATCATTACAATGGCAGATTACCAGGAGAGAAGAGGCAATAAAAATATGTCCAATATCTTGAAGGTAATACTCACATGGTGGTTTATCTTGGACTCCACCCCCGCAAACAGAGCAACTGTCACACTGCATGCTCCACATTGCCGCTACAGCACAGCATGGCTCCCAGCATGAACAATTTACAAAATCAGATATCTGCAAGTTTGCAAAAGGTCAGTAAGTGTCACTTGCATTCCAGCTGAGTGATTTCTGCCGCTGCTGCTCCGCCCCCTCTGTCCAAGTGCAGGAGTTTTAGTTTAAAGATTTACATTTTTGGTTTTTTTTTCAATTATGGACTGACAGCGTTTGCCAAAAACAGAATAATTAGTGCCACTTTAAGTGGATAGAGTTAAGACTTAAAATGGAGGGCTGCCAAAGGAGATAGTGAGAGGGAAGCAGACAGAAAAAGAAAAAACACAATGTGAAGGCATGATGCAGGTGTAAAGGACCGTGCCTATTTAGGGAACAGTAGAAAGGAGAGAGGAGGGAAGAGGGAAGAGGTTGACAGCGCTGAAGAAATAAGGGCAGCACGAGAGAGGAAGGGACTTTGCTGGCTGAAGAAAGGAGAGCAGGAAAATGGCAACGAGAGGAGACTAAAGGTTTGTTGAAGAGAGGCAGAAAGGGGAGACAAAGCTAATGAAAGTAGGGAGAGAGGAGAGGAAATAGAGGAAACTTCAGGTGATCCATTCTGATCTGTCCCAGGGGAGCAAGACTGAGGATGGATCAGAAAGGGATACTCAGGAAAGAGACCATAGGATATTGTTAAAGAGTGATTTTCTCTATCGCCCTCTCTTTCTCTGTCTGACACACACATCAGTTGGACCTCTGATCGCATCACGTTTTTTAAGGATCTGGAGATACTGCAAAAGAATATGGTCAGGGTGGCGTGAAACATTTATAGATATATGACAACTTGGCCTATGGTGTCAAAATTCAAACTCAAATTACTTTTCTATTCCTTATCATTTGGCTTATTTGTGGAAAAAGTTGAAGATTCATTTTATGTGCACCATTATATGCCCCCTGGCCTGTTTTAATTTGAATCAGAACAATGTTACTTTGGTGTTTGAAGTACTTTGAACTAAAACACATTACCACTGCAATACAGGTATTTTAATTTTGCAATAAAATTACCATTAGAAATTGACTGAAGAGAAATAACTGCATTAAACAACTAATTATACGGTACCAAAACCAATTTATCCACATTGTTCGCTCTTCCATGAAACACATACAAAGCACCTACCTACAAGACATTTTGCTAATAGTTACTATATCTCCCTCCACTGTATATACTGTGTTTAAGTCCTTCCAGGATAGTGTCGGTACTGTACAGTATACACATGCAGATGTATACATCTTTGTAAATCTAAAAAAATGTATACATGTGCACATAGCTAGTGTTCTGCTTTAATATTCACAATGTCAACATTTATCATCAAATGTGTCAATTTCATCAATAAATGCTGAAAGTATTTTGCAGATAGTTATATCCAGGATAAAGTGCCTTTACTTTAAAACATTCTGTAGGTTTTTCCATGTAGATTTTTGTTGACAGTCTTAAGGTCCTGTATATCCCACTCATTGTGTCGCTGTCAGGCATGTTCTTAGAGATGTCTGTCTCTTTTGTTTTGTTTGCTGTCCTCCTGTGTATGTTTTCCTTCCCTTTGTGCGTACATACATGCCTCAGAGTATTCTGATCCATCCACCTTTCTCAACATGACAGTGCTTTATGCTGTCCGTTCTGTGTTATGGGATTGATCTTTTCCAGCGTGACCTCAGTATCGCTGTCTAAATTCCCAGAGATGGCTGGGGAGAGTTTTTCCATGGCGTTGTTTACCATCCCCACCTCGATCTCCCCCACACATCCGTCCTTCTTCTGTAACTCCTCCTCCTGACACAGGATGCTGTGGGGAATCACACAGCTGGCTGAGTGGTTGCCCTCCTTTGGGATGTGACTCTTGGGCTGATACTGACAGTTGGGGTTCGAGGTAGGGGCGCCCATGTTGTTGTTAATACTGACGATCTCGATGGCGTTGCTCCCCGGGCAGAGCCGGTGGCAGCCCAACAGGATGGAGAAGGCCTTGCGGAAGTCAGCGTTGAAGGCATAGATGATGGGGTTGAGCGAGGAGTTTGCCCAGCCGAACCACACAAACACATCGAAGGTGGTGGAGCTGATACAGGGGAAGTCAGTGGTACCGTCCGGCAAGTTCGGCTCACAGAATGGCACCATGCAGTTAAGGATAAAGAAGGGCAGCCAGCAGCACACAAACACTCCCATGATGACTGAGAGCGTCTTTAAGACTTTGGTTTCTCGTTTGAACGACATTTTGAATGAGCTCTCACTGTCTATGTTCGAACTATTCCCCATGCTGCTGTGACGGTTTTTGGCACTCTCAGCTGCCCGCTCCAGAGCAGATATTCTCCGTATCTGTTTCTGGGCGATGCGGTAGATCCGGGTGTAGGTGACGATCATAATAGCCACAGGGATGTAGAAGCTGATAAGGGAGGAGGAGATAGCGTAGGTCCTGTTAAGGCTGGAGTCGCAGTTGTCAGGGGGCAGATCGCCAGGGTATGTTCCATTCAGCTCTGCGTAGCTGGTTGTCTGAGCTTTGTGCCAGTTGAGCTGAACAGGAATGAAGGAGATGAGAACAGACAGGGTCCACGCCACACTGATCATCAGACACGCCACTTTAGGGGTCATCTTGCGTTCATAGCGGAATGGGCTCGAGATGGCCCAGTATCGGTCCACACTAATCACACACAGGTTCAAGATAGAGGCAGTGGAGCACATGATGTCAAACGCCACCCAGACATTGCAGAAGGCGCCAAATGGCCAAAACCCCACAATCTCTGTCGCCGCCTTCCACGGCATTACCAAGATAGCTACCAGAAGGTCAGAGATGGCCAGGGAGATGACAAAGAAGTTAGTGACCTTCGACCGCAAGTGTCTGAACTTGGTGACAGCAACACACACAAGCGTGTTGCCTAGCAGCGTGGTGAAGATGAGGAGGGAGAGGAAGCATCCTGTCAGCACACGTTTGGACGAGTCTCTCTCTGGTAGCAGCTGCTTGCCATCTCGAACCGTTGAGAAATTCTGATCCATTGTTTATATTACACTGCTAATAAAGTGAGAGAGGGGGTGGGTGATGGGGGTGTCAACAGTCACCCCATCACATCCCCAGCCTGCTGCAGCTGTGCCTCTCTGGGGAAGGGTTTTAGACGGACGGCGTAGCTGGCGGAGAGGTCAACTGTCTCGGCACCAGCTCTCCCACAGACTGGGTCATCCATAGGCTCCTTGTCACAACCACCATCCTTGCACAAGAGCTGCTACAAATATTTCAAAAACATCTCTTCAGAAATTTGCCCCCCAAAAATTCTTGTTCATAAATTCCTGGAGCAGCAGTACAGGCAGCAGACATTCTAGTTTGAAGGAAAGGAAGAATATTCCAGCCGTGGTTTGCAATTATTTTTCCAATCAGCTCTGTAGTCATAAAATAGCAGCAGTAAAAATGATATTAAAAGAAAAGTCCTCGTTCCTTTTTTTCTCCTCTTACTGTATGCCTCAACTGTCAAGCCCTCAGCGAAAGTTTCACATCATATTGTTGCAGAGCTGTTGAGCAAACAGAGGCTTGCCCAATCATTAGCCTTATATACCACCTCATCAATAACTTCTATTGATGGATTTCGCCCTGCGTTTATCTGATTTGTTTAATGATCCTCGAGGCGTGTCCGTGTGGTTATATTGGTGCCTGTATTGACGCTGATCCACCCCGACTGCTAGATGTTGTATTTTATTTTTTATGTCTTTGAATGCAGCTCCCTCTTAGTAAATGCCACAGTCTCCAGCCAACATTTCCACCTGAGTGGCGAGCAAAAAAAATATAGATTGAAAACATCATTCAAAAGTCTCAACTGTCCATTTTGATATCATAGACATATATAATAAATGTCTAATTCGCAACATGTAGGAAAGCACATCAATGCCACAGCTCTTTTTACACGGACATGCCGCTGTAATCCAGATGCGAAGTCAGTTTTTTTTTCTTTTGGTTTAGTTTGCGTGCCGATACGAAGCCAAACGACAAATCAGTTTGGAAAACATTCAAGAGGTATTTTGGCCACCCACCTAAATTATCTCTGGCAGTGCAATCCCTGGATTGAGATCCACGTCTTTGAAACAGAGGCGCATTTTATTTTTCTTCTAAATTTTATACAGCGTGCGCTCCGCTCTGTGGATGTGGACAGCTCAGGACCCGCGGCAACGTCTTGGGTTGGCTTGAAAATATCAAATGAGCTCCGCTAATTGAACAGACTAATAAAAATATTCAGTCCCCCAAAATCCACATCACTTCGGCATACATCCAACTTGTATCTTGGTACCAAGTGAAGGAGAAGGAGCTCACCCTCTCTGCGCTCTCCTCCATGGGAAGTCACTCACGCTCCCCCCCTGTTGCGTCGGTCCTCAGGTGTTTTATTGGTCCTTATGCTTTTCTTTTTGGGGTCATCCTTTGTTGTGCAACATTCAGTTACCCTGTGATGTGTCTGCGGTCTGACTAGCCGGCGGAGAGTGATGGGAATGAAACTCTGGTCTCTCCAAGACCGTTTTCATGCGCGCTCCTCTCTCTCCGCTCAGCTGCTTCCTGCTGCTGTGCGCCACGGTCCCTGCCACAACTGCTCCATCCATCCAGGGATGCTGTGAAGGGTGAAGCCTCCCAAATTCACGCTATAACCCACACCTTTGGTTTGCTTAAGAGTTTAGCCACACAGTCTATGATGACAAAACTTACGTTACAGCAGTGTCAAACTGGGAGAATCTACAGGAGGGAAAATCATGATTTTTTTTTCGGTTTTTAAATTGATTTATATCTGAAATCTGACACCAACTAAATGTCAGATTTTTGTGACTTTCCCATTTACCAACATTATAGGCTGCAACATTAACTCACTTTTACAGATTACAGTACTAATATTGATGGTATTCCTGTCATCTGCTTTCACTTTTTTCTTTGACTTGACCTAAGCCGACAAAAAATTGAATATCACCGATGTAAAGACACAAAAAGAAAAGAGACACTAAAAATGAAGGTGCCATGATGTCCTGAGATGAACTTGTAGCCAGCAGGCATGCACACAGAGGCACAATGAGGCCATCTACTGGATGCCAGATTGCAGGAGATTGTATGAGAGTTGGAGTTGAAGAGACTGAGTTGCAGCTCTGTAACGTCACATCATTAACATGACTAAACAACTCTGAATTAGACTAGAGTCCTATGAGCCACGCTGCAGCAGGAAGAACCATGAATTAAGAGAGACACTGAGTGTTGAGATGTGTGTGTGTGTGTGAGAGAGAGAGAGAGAGAGAGAGGTAGATTAATGCTGTCATGGTGTTAGCTGCCTGGTTGGCCTGGCCAGTTTGAATATTAACTATTTAGCGAAATCAAATCCTCAATGGAATCCGTCCCCCTGTGTGTGTGTGTGTGTGTGTGTGTGTGTGTGTGTGTGTGTGTGTCTTTTTGTGTGTCTGTATTTGTATGCGTACATCTATGACTATGCATGTCTGTGTGTGACCGTGTGGCATATGTGTGTTTACTGTGTGTTTTTTCTACACATGTAATATGTGTATGTGTGTGTGTGTGTGTGTGTGTGTGTGTGTTTGTGTGTGTGAGTAATGCATGTAGACAAGCCAAGTGTAAGAGGCCTGGCAGACACAACGCCCACATTTCCCTGTAGCACAGAGCCAGGGTGTGCGTGCAGCCGACAAAGTTCAAAACAAGACCACGTCACACACAAACACACACACACACACACACACACACACACAGACTCGCTCGCTCACTCACTCACTCACACACTCACACACACACACACACACACACGCACACACAACCAGCCATGCAGGGTAATTTATGTCTGCTCCAAAAAGCAAACAAAATAGAATAGAATAGGGCTCCAGAAATGTCTTTTTGGAATGACTTTGTGATTTTTCACCACATATGTAGATGGGTCACTTTATTTGTCCTTGAATTTTTCTGAACACGATTTCATATTTTTGTCACTTCTCCATTTGTGTTTCTCTTTAGATGTCCTTTTTTAGAAGCATTTTAACTGAGCATCTTTTGACATGTCTGTTGGTTTAATTGAAATTAATGCAATAAGTTTCCTAATCAATGTCACAAAACTTTGGTTAACTTTTCATGATGCCCAGAGAGTGTGACACCTCACCCCCTGACAGGAAGTTAATCGAGTGACTATATTTGCCATTCTGCTGACCCTATTCCTGCAGGCAATGAATTGAAAGAGATAACCTACAAACTCTCTGCAAAGCTTTCTCACCGTGCCTGTGTGGTACATGCTGATCTCTGTGGGGGGAAAGTGCCATCTTTTAATTTTCAAGGATTCAACCTAAACCCAGTTCAATTTTGAAATATTACCACAAGCGGAGATTCAACCATTCAAATCAATATGGAAATGCCAAAGATTTATGGCTGTCGGGGGACCAAAATCTGCAGGGGCCAGCTCAAAGATTAAATTTTGGCACTCACCACAAGTTTCATAATAGACTTGCATATTGAATAACATTCAGCCAGCAATAATCTACACACACACACACACATACATTCGTATTAATGCTATCATAATGAATGCTGCCAGAAGGGATGTGTGAAGCCAAGTTGCATCATTCAGCGCAGCACAGATCAATGTACTGTATATAAAAAGTGGTATTTAAGCTCTAAAGCAAGTTCCTTAAATTATAGCAGATCTGGTATTGCATAAAGACATTAAAGGCACATTCCTAATATACCAAATGTTAGGCAGTTGCCTTCATTTGAAATTCAAATCTGGTATTGTACATTTACAGCACTTCACATTTACCAGAGGCAGACATTTGCCATTTCTCAGTAGCAGGAGCCTTGTTATTTTTTTCTACAATAAGTAGGGCAATTACTTCAAAACAACAGATAAAGAGCATCCTGTGATAGAGATCTGGTTTGAAATTCTGTGTACAGTAATATCTGCATATGTATGTGAAAATGATGTGGCCCTCCATCTAATCTATTCAGTATTTCATGCAAAGTTAGTTATATAATCTAGTGTTTGAAAAATCAGGGGGAAACGGCATCAACAGGATGGCTGGCTGACATCTATAACCAAAGTCAAGTGAGCAAAACAACCACAAACACAGTCAGAAGCATTTTGGCAGAGACAATTTATCAACAAAGTGTATACAAAAATAAAAAAAAGAACAGCAAGAATGTTAACATCTCATCTCAGACTTGACGTTTGTGTCAAAGCTGTATTTGTTCTTCGGTTTAGTACAAGAAATCTCATTTAAACGACGAAAATACTTCTATCAAGATGAATCGCTGCAAGATGACACCGTTTTTCAAGCCTGTCAACAGCATTATATTATTCACTGTGAAATGGCCAACTGAAAATAGCATTAAAAACACAAACAGTCAGACATTACTGAGTCATGCTTTTCAGATATCTTACTGACATGTTTGTGGGGCATTGAGCAGCTCCCATGTGTGTGTTGGTGTATGAGTTTATGTGTGAAAGGTGAGACAGAAAAAGAGTCAGGGATGAATAGGAGACTAATCTGCAACAGATGATGTCCCGCTCTGACAAAAAAAAAAAAAAAAAAAACCCAGTTCAGGGCAAAAAATTAGCACCAGCCACCAGCCAAATGCTGTTAAAATATGTAAGTGGCTGTTAGATTTGCTTCGCTCGCCAGCCAAAGATTTAAACATTCACTAGCCATTTGGCCGGTGGACAAAAAAGTTAATTTTGCACTCTGCCCCAGTTTACAGACTGACCCTCTGTCTTTCTCACTCTCTCATAACACAAACACAAACACACACACATGCTCTCTCTCTTCCAAATCCTCTGACATCCATCGGGTCTCAGGCACTCATGGTTTTATGTCCCTTTTCTTCTTCTCATTGTCTCTGTCTTTGTATCTGAGGATAAAAGACTCAGTGCAGTTGATGAAATCTGGACCATCTGTCACCAGTTTCATTTAATGAAGTAGGTTTATAAAGATATGGGGCACCAGTCACGCAAAAAGGTAATCTCTTAAGTTACTAAGCACACGCACACGCACACGCACACGCACACGCACACACACACACACACACACACACCTCTCCGTCTATCTATCTTTTTATCTGCTGTATCAATCCTTCTAGCCAACTTTAAGCAGGCAGCCTGCCAAGAATGAGACTGTATATCACATTCTTAAAGAAATACAGTCGCAAATTTGCTCTTATTTATTGAATTATGTGACCAGTATTCAGTTTCAATTACATATATGTCATTACAGTGCAATAGTAATGGTATATTCTAACAAGCATGTATGACAGACTGTACGATTTGTTGTATCCGTCAAAATCAGTAACCGATGGAGTTACTGTAATCCTGTCATGCAGATTGCAATATGTTTTGTTAGATTATTCTGCAACACTGCAGTGAGATTATCCAGTGCAGTGTGATTTAGAGAGATTATTTTTTGACAGTCAGGTTTCTTGTTTTTTAGAAAGTAAATGGCACACAGCCTTGTTAGTATACAGTAAACGATGTATTGCAAAAGTTTTCACTGCTTTTGTTATGCTGTTATTTCATTTCATGTCATAATGCATCATTTTGAAGCACTCTAGAAAATCTAGGTGAACGCTTTAAAATAAAATTACACTGTAGTTTGCTAACTCTTCTTCAACCCTCTTAATAGTTCCTTCTAAAGTGCCAAAGAAAAGCAGAAATGGAAAATTTCTCATCTTTAATGTCACATTTGGTTGTGTTTAAACTAATAATTCTGGTAAAAAGGTTTTATTTTCCAAACTTCACAATTTTTTTTTCTGCCAGCAAATCTAAGACCATCCTCCCTTGATGGCACTACTTCAGATATTTAGATGGTGGTGTCACAAATCCAAAGAGATTGAATATGACCGTGCAAACCTGACTTCTGTTCATATGTTCTGTTTCATATGATCTACAAATTTGTTTTCACTATGAATTACATGATTTGACTGCCTGTATCAGAGTTTAACTGACATGTTTTGTATGTTCTTCAATCAGTTTTTCTCCTAAGGCATACCATATCAATTTCACCAAAGCATCAGACAACTAAGGGATGGCTTTTTCTTTTTTCTTTTTTTTTTGTCTTGATCTTGTTATGGCAGCCTGGCAGGAGACCAGCACCTGTTTTGAGACTAATTGAAATTATATGGCCTTCTTTTAAATTTTAAATGCTAAAGGGAATTGATTAATTTCTGTTTTATCTGTCTACCTTTGTGTCTTTTGCTCATTGTCTCACATTCATGCATGTACCAGGATTGCTTCCAGCCAGACACTTCACTAAGTATCGCATCCTTTTTATCAAAAAAGCTTTGCAGCTCATCTTAGAAGCACACAGCTTTAAATCCAAGCTAGTCCAGCTTACATTCTGCTGTAGAACTGAAAACAAAATGTTTAACCTCACTTAAATCCAAGTTAGGGATTTTCTGGTTAGGTACTGTATGTGTATGTGTGATTTGTTATAGCTGCATTAATGAAGGAGACAAGTATGCAGTGCTAAAGCCATTAGACAGTAAACAATGATTAATGAAGCATCTTAACATCTTGTGCTGTTGAAACCTTCTTGACAAATTCAATATGTCTCTTTCTAATAAGGATTTTGAATGTGGCCTCTGGCTGTACAAACTAAGATGTATGAAATCTGTGCCTCTTAGCTGTGATAGCTGAGGAGAAGCAGCCAAGGGGTATGATCAGCAATGAGCAATTAAAGGAGAAAAGGCAACACTGGGCAGCCATTTCATGGAAAATGCAGAATTGGAAATGGCACCGAGTGCGAACAAGTTTTCCTAAGATGATTGTCACAGATGGTAGTTTATTACGACAACAGAATGGAAGTGAGTTGTGCCGTTAGGAGCTGGAAGTATATCAGAGAGAGAGAATAATTGCTCCATCTGAGAGTCTGAGCTGGTAGCTGGATGAGCAAATCAGCTTTAGAAACAAGCTGTGATCTGTGATCAAGCTGTTGCAGGATCACAGTACATACCTGCATGCTGTCACCGAACTTCTAAATACTTTGTGCAGCTTTCCACTAAACTAAAGTAAATGACATGAGAGAAGCTTTGATTCAGATTCAGGTTATTGCCAATATTTTATCAATTGATGTTTGATGTAATATATACAGCACATGGACTTCTAACAACTACTGAACCCAAATTGAACTTTATAAAGTGTATGGTAAGAAAGGTAATACTTTGATCCCACTCAGGGAAAGTAAAATATGGAGCAAGAGGTATAAATTTGTACCTCATCAGTTTTATTTGTATTAGCTGCTGTTGAGACTTGAAAATATTTAAACAAGCTTGTCATTCCTTTGCATTCATCCATCACAGTCTCAATGATAGTATTGTTTCTGATCTGGTCTGAACTGACTCGAGGGAAGGGAATGAACCTAGCTGGACTCTGGAGATCAAAACATCACTCAGAAAGACATCAATACAACTGTTTTCATCTACTGCTGTGAAAGCCAGACTTTCATCAATGCTGTTGTCACTCTCCTGCAGAAAATCTGATACCGGCCATCACAGTATGCCCTGGAGTATTGTCTTTAATAAAGCTTCAGAGGAACTGTCAACACCTGTATGCTTAGTAAGATTGATATCTACAGCTAACAAATATGTTAGTAAAATCACCAAAAAGATGTCAGTAACTTGACATGTATGTGGGATGGTGGATCCAGAGTGACATCATACCACAGTGAATGATGTTAAATGTTCGCAAGCTGACTGCCTGGTTTCACAAACTCCAATAATCGTTGTAATCACTCGGAACTTAAAATGCAAATAGAGAAAGGCATTTCCCCACCATCAAATAATTAATACATGCAGGAGAAATCATGTGCAACAGACAGTAATTTAATGCTACAGTGGAAAATTAGAAGTGCAAGGAAGCATGACAAATGAGCTTGTGCATTATCTTCAATAACTCATTGAGAGATTCTCCTCACAACTAAGGTGCAAAATGTCTTCTACTATTAGTGAGGTTAGTTTAGTATACTTTTGTGTTCAGAAAACGTTTTTAATTATTTATTTCCAAGCACATCTTTTAGGTGCTTAACCTTAGAATTAAGATTTAGATGCATAAACATAGAGAATGAAAAAGCATATTTTTAAGTTACAAGTTTGAAGGTTACTCATTACATACATGTGAAATATAAATATTTCCTATTTGCGTGGTCAATGTCAAGTGTACAAACTCAAGTAATGTGCACAGTTAAAGTTTTTTTTGGTTTTTTTTCTTCTAATTGATAGTATCGTGCTTGTAATCTTGGCAGTGTAAAGAGCTGGGTGTAGTGCTGCTGGTTTATGAGGCATACCTGCTCCTTTACACTTGGATGACAAATACCAAAGTGATAGTCCCTTGTGAGAATGGATTCCTCTGGTTCTCTAGGTTCTCCTGGATAAAGACAATTTCTCAAGAAGAACACAACCAGACAAGACACCAGTCTCACAGTTTGAGAAGCTCTGATCCCTTTGGAATGAATAATCACTTAAAGATTCCCTCACATGTATTCAATCAATCAATCAATCAATCAATTTTTATTTATATAGCGCCAAATCACAACAAAAGTCATCTCAAGGCACTTTTCACATAGAGCAGGTCGAGACCGTACTCTTTAATTTACAGAGACCCAACAATTCCCTCATGAGCAAGCACTTGGCGACAGCGGTAAGGAAAAACTCCCCTTTAATGGGTAGAAACCTCAAGCAGAACCCAGCTCTTGGTGGGCGGCCATCTGCTTTGACCGGTTGGGTTGAGAGAGAGAAAGAAAGAGGGAAAGGGGGGGGGACAGAATAATAACAATCATAACGTCATCACCAACAGCAACAGCCAGGGAAGGATGCCAACAGGACTGTGAAGGACCGCGAAGGCTCGGCCCAGAACCCAGGGTTTCCTGCGAGATGAGAAAGCACAAAAAAAAAAAAAAAAACTCCGGGAAAGAAGCAAAGTTAGTGACATGCATTGATGTTACATGAATGCATACAGATGGAGAGGAGGAGGAGAGAGGAGCTCAGTGCATCATGGGAAGTCCCCCAGCAGTCTAGGCCTATAGCAGCATAACTAAGGGCTGATCCAAGGTGAGCCTGGTCGGCCCTAACTATAAGCTTAATCAATTATATTAAGACAGATAAAAACACTCTGCTTGGAGCAAGTGTGTCTGTGTATGTGTTTCCCACAAAAAGTATAATTCCCACTCCTTAAAATGGCATCTACTCATTCTCCCTCATTAAAAAATCCAGAATCTATGAATATGAAAATATTTTTCATTGCAAAAGTTTAGCTGGACACAAGATGTCTCCTACTAAACTTAAAAGTCCGTTCTCGGTGTATGTGTACTGGAGGCTCCAAGTTTCCATATCACACTTGTATGGGTTGATATTGGACCACGATTTGCTTCCTAAGGGGTTGTGATGTCACAAGTCTTGCTCGTAGGCCCACCCCTAAAAATCTGATTTTCACTGAGTTCAGAGAAACTTTGCACTTTCAGCAGATAAATGTGAAAACAGCCTTCTAGTGTCAAACTCTGCACATACATCATTCTGCACAGTGAAGCTCAAACATTCAACTGTAGGAACAAGAAGAAAAACATATTTTTGAGTGAAGGGAGACTTTGAGATTTCTCTTGAGTTAATCACTTACTCACTCTTCCAGTAATATTAATAATGATACTATTTATTTAGAGAGTACATTAGAAAAGTCATTCACAATGAGGTTAATCACATGTTAGATATTGGACACTATACTTAATGACTGTAAAATCATATGTATGCGCTGTGTGGGCAGTTGCTTCTAGCAGGATTGTCAGGTTTACCTGTGACTGTGATTCTGCACACATGCACTGACATACAAACACAAAAACACAACGTTATCAGTGTTTTCCCTGTTGTTTCTCTTGTACTGATAAAGAATTAATGACAAACAACAAACAAACGTGTCATTTCATATGATACAATGAACAAAAAAAACAGAGAATCAATGAGTGCCTCAGATCAGCAACAGTAAGAGCCAGACAGCAAGACACTGTAGCAAAGTCACCTCTGTTGTTCATAATAATTGCTCCCTCTCTAGATGGCTGTCTTGGGTGAGCTCACTTGGCAACTTAACCTCGGCTGATTTTACGCACCAGCTCATTCTCCATCACACGACTTCCATCAAAGTGGTGCATTGAGCTCGCAGCTGAGATAAGGTAAAAAAAAAACTAAAAAAAAAAAAAAAAAACGATACAGCAAGAGATTCCAACAACAATGGGGCCTGAGGCATCTGCTTAATACAGCCACACAGTGTTTCTGTTCACCAAACCATGTTTGCAGCCTTTTTGTTGACAGACTTGAAATCCAGACTTGAAAACGGCCTAGCTGCCATTCTGTTGCAAAAGAAAAGTACTTTTCTGTCACATCCACAAATATAGTGAGTTGAGAAATGTGTCATTTGTAGTCATTTACCTCTTGTTTGTGAAAGTATATTAGCCAACTGTATGGTTTAATAGCAGAACAATGTATTCAGTAGTTCATCTGAGCAAAATGCATCCTTGGAACAAGGTACAGTATATCCACAAGTTCTGATCAGGACTTCAGAAAGGTTAAAGCCAGCTCTGAATCACCACACAGCTGAGAATCGATTGTGACAATAATGGAATTCACAGTGACAGATTACTTTACTCAAGCACATTTCAAATCTGTGGATGGCCATTTTCACAATGTACTGAAATAAATGTAAACCAACCGCTGCTTGAGAAGTAGGAAGATCTTTAAAAAATCTTAAATCATGAGATATGTTTTAGAAAATGGTTGGCACTAAATGTAAAATAGACACGATTAGTATTCAAGGGGATAAAAAAAAAAAAAACTGGCCATGTCATGCATTGTAAACAGTCTATTGATGTTTTCAGTCAGAGGAGTCTTTCTCCCTCCCCATCTTTCACCCCCTTTTCCCTCCTCCTCTCTCCCTCCTTTTCTTTGTTGCGGTGGTCCGGTTGCTTACTGTTGTGCCATTGATGCCGTGTATCTCCTGACACCACCACCCCTCAGTGATGGGAGGCTAATTTATCTCCCATTACCAGGTCCAGCACATGTTCCCCCCTTTTCATCGTCTTTGTTTGCCTGCGTCTGCTTCACCTGCTCTATCTCTGTCTGCAGTGGTCTCTCTGTGCATGAGTAGCTGGTGTCATAAAGGCTTAGAGAGAATATGTGTAATATGTGTGTCCATTTCTTTCTAAGCCTCTGTTTTTCTCATTCAACAAGTAATTTGTATATTATCAGAATTATACTGACCATTATGTATTGGGCTGTTTGCCACACATAAATTTTCTAGTAAATGATACATTTGTCAGAGCAATAATTCAGTCAGGTGCTCTGGGATTCCAAGTCCCTGCAACAGGCCTTTTTCTTAGAGGACATGTTGACTCAGGTGTAACTAATAACATTAATATTGTCTGCATTCCATTTAGCCATGCCATTTCCAGTCTTGGTATATAGGCTTTTTTCACAGAAGACATATTGACATGTCACAGAAGGAAAAGCTGTGGTGTGAATAATAAGATTAATGATGGCTGAATTCCATTTACGTGCTTTGGTTTCAGGGTCGTGGAATTTGTATGCTGGCTCACTGTCACTCTGTCATGGCTTACTTGGACACAGAAGATGCCTTTTTTCATGTATTTTGCAACAGCACACCTGTGCTTTTCCTATTTGACGAGTGAAACTGTCTGCTGTGAAAAAGGCATATTCTGCATGCTGGACATGTTAATGAAACAGAGCCATGGTTAATGTCATTAGTTACGGTTATGCTTTCCCTGCTAAAAAATGGTCATGAAAAGGGTTGATTCTGAACTTCTTTGTTTAGTGATAGTGTGCTGAGGCTGTCATTCATTATTTTCTTACTCTCTACCCAGCAGTAACTTCTGTCACCTCCACCTTTTCTGTTGTTATTAGAAGAGAAGCAGAGGAAGGTATCTGCTCTGTGGCGGTTTTGCTCTCTCTGTCGTAACTGATGTCTTCACAAGGCTTTTGTATATATTTTTTAAGATATTGAAGTCATTTCTTAGAATAACATTTGTTTGGGAATATGCAGACTACAACAAGTCTGACAAGTATACACATAATTGACAAATTGATCATGTATACCCAAGTCAAAATCAAACTGTCCAACAAGCTGTATAGTGCCACTCATCCAGGACGCTTCATCAGCTTCACCAACGGTGACGGTTGTTTAGCTTACTTTGATATCAAGTTGCCAAAATCTAGACAGATTTGTAGAAGGAAGGTTTAGGCTGATAGGTGATTGGCTGTTGGTGAAAAGCATTTCTTGTGTTTAGTGTTATTTTTATAAGGAATTGGTCTGTATGTATTTCTGTATCATTAACTGTAAATTTGCAAATTGAAAATGCAATGTGCGCTGTCTGTCAAGATTTTTAATATGTTGGGACCTGTCTCTCAACAGACCTCTTGACAATGACAGCTAGCAATATTATAAATGGCTGCATACATCAGTTCTAGGACCATGGTGCACTGGCAGGCTTACTGACACAACTAATTGTCAATGGAGTCATCATTAATGTCATAAATTACACCTGTGCATCGTGCTATGGCAAGTCAAAACCTCCACCATGATACTGCATATCTCTTCACAGTCTAACTTCTATCTAAATGAAATATACTGTATATATAAAAAACAACAACATTTCCATAATTCCATTTACAAAAACATGCATGTTTTAACAAGTACCCCACCAACTCCCAGTATGTGGTGATAAACCAGATGTCAAATCTAGATCTAACATTGCGTGTAGCTATAGTAGTGGCTCAAAAATCCTTTGGGTGATTATTATTATTTTTCTAGTGGTTGTCATAATTTAGAGATGTTCCTGCAACATGAAGCCATGCACCTTCAGAAGCCATGTGCCTGATTAAGTGTCATAAAAAGGGGCAGCTCTGTCAAATCATTGTGTTTTAAAGTTTGACTAAAGTAAATGTCACAGATCTGTCATTAAAGGAATAGTCTGGTATTTTGGGGTATATGATTGTTCACTTTTTTTTTTTGCCAAGAGTCAAATGACAACATAGTAGTCCCATGTTTGTATACTACATAAGTTGTACAGCCAGCAGGTGATTAGCTGTTAGCTCAGCCTAGCATAAAGAATGGAAGCAGGGGGAAATAGCTAGCTGGGTTCAAAGGTTAAAAATAAATCTGCTTACCGGCACCTTTAAAAATTCTAATTTTCTGTAAAATGTGATGCATTGCATTGCAGGACTGCTCCAGAAACATGTCATGGAGACTATGGAATTATTGATGGCACTATATAGTGCATAATTCGAAATTCAGAATTCAGACACTCAAATAAGATGGCAGAAGATATATAGAAGAAGAAGCTAATATAGCCAGCTGTTCTCCCCCTGCTTCCAGTCTTTATGCTAGGCTAATTGTCTCCTGGCTCAATAGATTTATATTTATGAGCTTGGTATCCATCTTCTCATCTAGCTCTCAGGGGGGCAGCAAACAAGCCTATTTCCCAACTATTTGAACTATTGCTTCAAAATAAAAAGTAATTGGCTCATGGCTTGACAAGTTTCAAAGAATCACATTAGTGTTACAGTTCTTTGCCCAGGTCCACACAATAGAAATGAGACTGATGCATTATGTATTGTACAGATTGCTGATGTTATGACTTTGGAATAACATTTTAGAAGTGATGCATGCAAAGTGAACAAGAGCGATAGTAATGCAGCCAATAGCTTTGGCACCAGGGTCATATTCAAGCACACTACTATAATGAATGGCTTATAGGCAGACCCTTGTCACAGAGAGATAAGAACATCTGCAGCTAATAAGATAAATAATACATTTATCTAATTCAGGTGTGCCAATATGCAAGCACTGTCAAGTATCAATTATACTGTCAAGCACCTAAATCAAACATAGCCATTGTTAATTTTATTGGTTGCAGCTGCCCATTATACAATTTGTGTGGATTTGATATGACATTGTTATTAATGTTGTGTGTCACACAGTAATTTATACTCGCCCCTGGCAAGTGCACATACAGAGACAAACACAAAGAGGAAACTTCAGTGACTTCATTACTGCCATTCACAACGAAAATCTATGTATTCATTATCCCCCTCCATCTCTTTACCCATAGCACTTGTTTTATATCCACCAAACCACTTGTCTTTCTGATTAGAAAGTCACCAAGAGTGGGAACACACTCAAGGGCATAGAAGCAAGAATACCAGCTTTTCTCTCTGATAAGCAGTTGCTAAGTGAGCAAAACAACTCCAGTAAGAGATATTTGTTGGTGAATTACTGAATAGATTTGACTTTATTTGGATGCAAAGGAAATCTTTGTATACAGATTAAATAAGAGTACTTGGATATGTTATGTGGGTAGAAATTGGCATGTGTGACATCATTTGATACTCGGTCCACAGCAGTGTACATGTCCACACTGTCAATAATCATTTACAAGCACTGTGATTGGTCTGTATATGCACCTGTGTCTTTTTTCCTGCCACTTATTCAGTGCTGAACACCTTTCTCTTTTTTCAACATATTCACTGATCTCATAGACCATCTCCTCTTCCAATATAATTTCCTTCTTGATAATACCACACAATTCACTTTTCCTCATTTCCAATGAATTTTTAATGTTCACATAATTTCTTTTGGTATCGAAACACTGTCTGCAATTTTGTAAAGGAAGGGGTATGCACAAAATAAATTGGCTCATACAATGTGTCATCTGAACACTTCCATCTCAAAAACTGCCTCCTTCCTCGAAGGCACTGATAGTGTTGCACTTGTTTGTACACATGAAAAGTGTCAGAAATAGTGTATTACTTTCACACATCCACACACCTGGCCAATCACAGTGTGGCATTGGTATGAATATCAGAAAATTGGTTCAGGAAAGATATCGAAACAGCCCCCCTATCTGAGGTCGGACAGGTGTGAGGGGAAGAGATTTCAGACATTGTCAGATGATTTGACATGAACTTCAGCTGAAGTATAATGATGCAATAACTCTGAAACTGACCGTCCGACAAGCATGCACACTTCACGCAGTGATTATCCAGGTGTGCAGAAGTGAGAAAGTAGGCTGGTGTGAACTTTTATCTCAAGTTTATTTTTTCATTCTTTACACAACTATTTCTTTCACTTTTTGTGTGTACAAATGTCTAAAACACTAGGAATATGTTCCAGGAGAGACTGTCTGCGGTTGTCCCCATTTGTATAAGTCATTGTGTCTCGCCCTTCTCTACCACTGCAGGCTTTTCAGCATAACTTCAAATGTGGCCATTTGGAACAGTTATTAACACTGGAGACGTGCTCCGACGACAATTTGTAGAAAGTAGTTTGAAGCGTACTGAACCTTTTAAAGTGACCTCTGAACTCCCTGCATAACCAATACATATGAAGAGAAACAATTGAATCTCCATGAACACATGAACATATAAAATTATTATTATTATTATCCAGCAAAATCTAGTGTCTTTGTTGACTTAAGGCATATTTAGCTGGATCAGGTCTAGATGTGCCTATCATTCATAATATTTAATCCTTGGCTGCCATTTTGACCCAACTTGAGTGATTAAATGTCTATCAAGGGAATATTTCTCTTCATATAACGGGAGTAAAGTGAAGTCAAAAAAGTGTTCAAAGGAATGAGAACAACAGAAACTTTTAGAGTGAACTGTCTTGCATTAAACATCTTAATGAAAATATTATTATTATTGTTTCTCAGATGACAACATTTCTTCCCTTTAATATCATAAAACATTCATAAAACATGTGAAAGAGGTCATTTGATTATTAGTCATTTTAATCTGTACATTTGCCACAGAAAACATGAAGCTGTTCTATTTTTATTTCTTATCCCTGTGAAGTGAAACCTATCGAGTTCTTTTTAGAGGAGACAGCCTACTCCACTGAAACTCAAACTCATTTTGACAATTCCTGACTGTGTGGGAGGCGCTGTGCCAGATATACACAAGCAGCAGGACTCTGAAATCAAAAAGAAGGAAAAAAATGTTTTAAGACATTCCAGCGCTTATCCTTTAAGGCCCTGAGCACATCATAAATGTGAAGTCAAACAGCTAAAAATGTCACTCTGACAAAGCCACACCAAGAAGTAACTCCTCATGAAAGAATGTACTGTGCTTGCTGAGAGATTCATACACAGATCAATATGTACTTATTTTGACAGGCATTGCTCCAGAGAGGTACAACTGACATGTTGTGATTCTTTTTTTTTTCTTTTCTTTTGAGTTAAAAGGTTTTCAGCCTTATTATCCAACATTATAAATCAGGAAATGGATGTAAAAAAGAAACAGCAGGGATGATTGTGTCAAGAAGGGGGCGAAATTCTGCTTTTCAGAACTCAATCTGTCTCTATTTTCGGCTCAAAACCATCTTAAGGCCACTAGCTGAAATGGGCCCGCCCCAGAGCACTCAGTGGGGTAGAAACTAAATCCAGCAATTCACTGGAAAAGAAAAACAGTTGCTTCACACAAAAAAATAAAAAACAATTATTAATCGCTTAGAAGGATTATTGTTAGTTACTGCGCTTTGAAATGTATAATTTTCCGTGAAATGTATCATTTCAGTCAATCACACAGCAGTCCACCCAGAGTGTACTCTGACTCATCATCAAATCAATGAGCTTTTCTTGTCTTTTGGCCTCAAGTCTTTTCAGATCAACTTTCTCTTTCAAGAATCTCACAGAAGCTTTCCAGTGAACGGACGTACTGAAGTTGACTTGCCATCCAGACACCTTCTCGGGATTTAATAAAATATTGGATATTGGCTGCAGTTTTTGTGAAAGGAGTGTATAAAATGTCAAAAACCAGACAGTTCAGTGAAAGGTAACTCTGTCAGTTCGACTGATGACTGCTGTTGACTGTTGGTCAAGAACATCTCATTTATCTTTTTAGAAGAAAAAACTGCTTTCTAATTCTAATTAATTATTTATGTTAATTTGTGTTACTACATCAACATTGTTGTCCCTCTGACTACTTCCTCTTGCTCCCTAGTGCCGCCTGTCTTTTCCACATCTTTCCCCTACTCTGTCCTTGCCTGCTCTCCCACCATATTTTGATGATAAGCAGGAGAGAACCAGCTGGTTCCCGGTTTGTCCGTGTGATTATCAAAAATGCCAAGTAAACCAATTCCATTAGCCATTTAGACAAGCAGGGTGACCGTGGGCATGTGGGATTAGGCTTTCACACTCAAACACATACACATATTAACACACAAATATACCACTAGTGGTCCAACGCAAGACACAAGGTCATGACATTTTCATGTCAGGACAGGATGAAAATAGAAAGAGGGCCATGAGCTGGACAGACTGAGGCACAATGAGTCAGTGGGCTGATAACACAGACAGACTGAATCAGTGGGCTGAAAGCAGAAGGCAGTTTGTGGGAGTGTGTGTGTGTGTGTGTGTGTGTGTGTGTGTGTGTGTGTGTGTGTGTGTGCTACATTCTTTAAAGGGGGGAGAGACAGGAGAGGAAGTCAGAGAGATGATGTTCTCAGGTTTTTAGGGGGTTAGCTGCAGGTGGTGGACACCAGTCCTGCAGGTCCCTGTGGATGTCTGCAAACTGTTCTTCAACCTCAAACACATGGTAAAAATAACTCCTGTGTCTTTATCCCAATTACTGTACATTTATTTCCTCCTTCCCTTTCTCACACACACATACACACACTGTTTCTCTGCTGTCTTACAAGTATATCCTTACTCATATCATCTGTTTTTTTATTCAGTTTATTTTTAATATTAAGTATGTGGAAGAAGAGTTGAGGGAAACTATTTGTTTAAAAGCTCAACATTTCTTTCCTTTGTCAATGTAAATGTTTACAGACCAAATTATACCAGTATGTATCGTACTGTTTTTACATTTGTGCTTGCAATTTATTGTAATTTGTTATGTAAATTCTTGAAATGTGTATTAATTAAACATATTCTCTTTACTGCTCTGTCAAGGCATCTCATCTGCATCTAACTGGCTTATAATAAGTGAAATACTGAAATGGCCAACAGCCTCACAGGAACTGTCACAGCAATACTCCAACAACAGACAAGCAATATGAGGAGAGGAGAAGAACACTATGGTGTGATTCATGAGGTTTGGCAGTGAGGTTTGGCAGCAATGACTTCTCCACAGGGAAACACTGTCCTCTTGTGGCAAATGTTTTGAATTGAGATTGTCAAGAGCATATAATAATGATAAGATTTTACGAGAATGAAAACTGAATGTGTCAAATTCAAAACAGACAAACCTACCTAGATATAGTTCAAGCACAAGCACTAATTTGTTTTGTGGCATTCAAAACTAAGATGGTGCCTTACTTAAACTTTTAAGCAACTATGCACTAAAAGATCAAGCATACCAAGACTAGAAAAGTTACAATTGCTTTGTAATCCTTAAATGATAAGGCTGATGGCATTCTATATTTTTTCCTATTGTCAACAAAGCCCATGACAATAACAATACCAACACTAAGTATAGTATTGCTCATGTAGCCAAAGCCTGACATGGCTCATTCATCTGTGCCATAGATCTCCATTGTTGTCCAAAAACTATTAAACTCAAATTAATGAGCTACACTGTCGCACTAAGTGACATGTTTCTTAGTAGTAATGGGCATGGACACTGTAGTTTGAGTATATCCCATATGCTGCACACCATCCTGCTGCCATAAATAATCCCTGGAGCACTGAATGTGTATTGAAAATACACTGCTGAAAATAGTCCCCAACAAAATGCACTATAGTCTTTACTCATGTTTTAGTAACATTTTCTGAAACTACAGTTCCCAGCTGTTTTAGGATTTATTTTGGGGATGAAGAAGCAGAAATTTTTCAAAAAAGGCTCCAAATGCAGATAATATTTAGATATAGTTATATTAGTATATTTAATCATTCCTCCTGTCCATACTGACCATTAGAAGATTCCTTCATAATGCACTTACAATGTAAGTGATGGGGATCAAATTCCAAACGCCTCCCTCTGTGCAAAAATGCATTTAAAAGTTTGTCTGAAGTGAATATTAAGCTTCATCCAAATTAGTCAAATCAAGTAGATATCTTTCAATGTCACAGTCTTTTCAGTGCAAAATTCCTTGTTTTTGTTACTATTCTGCCGACGCAGCTCAACAGGGAAACACTGTCCGAGGAAGCACAAAGAGGGAATTTGATGCTAAAAAGACTGTAAATGTGGCAGATATCCTCCTAATATGACTAACTCACACTGCTAAAGCCTCATATAAGATTCAGATAAACTTTTTAAATACATTTTTGCACAAAATGACTGATTTTGCCCCCCATTAGTTACATTGAAAGCACATTTGAAGGGGATATTAACAGCCAGTATGAACAGGAGGAATGATTACAGCGAGCAAAACCTCTTTCAGTGCTCATTTGGGCACCTGACTGTTGTTTTAAGACACATTTAAAGAACTGTACACCTATCCTTTCATAAAATAGATGAAAAGAACTGAAAAAAAGGAAAGGTTACCTCTGGTTGGAGTTTACCAGGCATCACAGAGAAAGATTGAGCTCGGCTGACCTTTTGTCATAGAAAAGGAATTAATAGCAGAGTTGATTAGTTGCTGTAAATGTGATTTGGCGGGGATGACCGTTCTATACGTTCACGTTCTATGTCCACGCTCCTAATCCCGGAAGTCAGGAGTCGTCGTTTGTACGTCACATATTGTCACATCCCCTACAGCGCGAAAACTGTACTTTCACATCTGAGCTGCACAACTGTAACAACACTCTGCTGTGAGTTGAATTCTTAGCATAAATACGACTGTAGACTACTGCTATTAACGAAAGGCATTCTTGTTTTACTCCATAGAGGTGCACTCTCTTGAACAGTGTGTTTGTTAGCTGGTACGTAGCAGGATAGCCAAACTTACGTTGTTAGCTAGCATGCTGACTTTAATGTGAGTAAGTAACTTTAGCTTCTCTCACATTCAACTCATTAACATTGGAAAATTAACGACTGTTAACTTGCATGAACAGCTACCTCTCAATACCGTATCCACGTGGTAATACAGACTATTTCGGTGTTTATGTTTTAATTTACAATGAAGTTTTGGAAACTGGGGGGTAGTTGTTGTGTGATTTCCCTTAAATATGTATTTTAACTTCATCAAGAGATCAGCATAGATGAGATGAGCCAGGCCTGCGCAGAATCAATGAACGGCGACCATAGCACAATGCACGCAGGTGTTACAGTGTATTTGGTGACCCATCAGATTGTGTGACCTGCAGTATAAGAAGAAGTACTCAGATACTTTACTTAAGTAAAACTATCAATACTACAATGTAAAAATACACTATTACAAGTAGTAATACTGCATTTAAAATCATGCTCAAATAAAAGTATAGTATTAGTATTATTAAGTAAGTATTACCAGCTAAATTTACTTAAAAGTACTAAAGTAAATACTAATTTTGCAGAAATTCAGACACATTTTCTGCAAAATAAGTACTTTTACTTTAGTATTTTAAGTAGGATTTTAAGTGCAGGACTTTTACTTGTAATGGAATATTTTTACATTGTGGTATTTATAGTTTTACTTAAGTAAAGGATCTAAATACTTCCTCTAACACTGCAGGTTACAGAATATGATGGGTCACCAAATATGGTGTAACACTGGTTAGAATTGTGTCTGACTTGGGTCTTGTGTCTAATTTACATCCCAAGTCCCTTAAATTGCATTCATGTTCCCTCACTTGCGTCCTTTCCTTGGATCTTAGTCCCTCCCAACCAGGATGCATGGAGAGACAGAAGGGGTGCTTTTAGGAGTTAGGAACCCCAGGTGTATCCTACGCGGAAGTTTTTTTACACCCCTTTGATCGAATGAGTTTATTGATTGGTCAGCTAACTGTTGTTGTAATACAGTAGATTAGCAGAAAACTACCTGTGGAACAGGAATGATGGCACCAACAGCAGCTGATCATATTTATTCATAAAATAAAAATGACCAAATCATAAATCAATCACAAAAACACTCTTCTAACTTTATTATTGTTCTTCATAAGCCAAAGGGTTCTCCTTTCTTCTTTTTGGTTTCAGTAGGCCTATATCTCAGCTCCTTCAGAAAAATATGATGCCAGACAGCTGCACGTCTCCTATAAAATCATCCTGAGCCTGAAAGGGACGACAGACTTTCACAGACTAGATAATCAACATTTTATTAAGACATATTCTGCAGGCTACAGCTGTTTTTGTTGCTCCTTTATGTCGATCGTGTTCTTTCAGTAATTAACAGATTTAAGTTGTCTATTTGTGTTTATTTATTCTGTGACAGACAGACGCTGCTATAGATCTATAATCAAATGGTAAAAATTGGAGCAGTTATCAGGTGTTTTTCTTCCAGCTATCACTATGTAGAAATTATTAAGTAAGTGTTAATTATTGTACATGAATTTTAAGTTTAAAATGTGACATGAAGATTCTCATCTGTACATATGTGCAGCTCTGACAGTCTGAATACTTAACAGATTGGCTAAAAGATATGTCTATTTCTGTTTTTCCTCCCCTCTTGCATTTTGAGTGGGTTTGATTTGTGTTTTATTTTATTTATTTGTTTGTGCATTACAAAATACTTTTTATACAGTATGCACACAAAGACATATAGGCACGAAACAAACTTTTACCTGCATATACTCAGCTATTCATTCATTTAAAATAAATAAAGATTTGTGCAGGAGAGGTAGGAAGCTAAAAGGTTATACAAAGACCTCTTGCAAAAACTCAAGACAAGATAAATTCCATAGAAAAAATAGTCATTTTGTTTTATTTGAATTTCTTCATTTCGGGAATGAGATGTGAATGAGTTTGATTCATCTGATGGCAGCTGGTGGTCGACATGTTGACTTCCAAGTAGTGATCCACTCGCTGCAGTGGTTAAATTTCTATGTAAAATAGCCTATTTAGCCTAATATTGGAGATTACAGAATAAATGCTGTTTTGATTATTACAAGGTACTGGGTAATTTTAATGGACTGTACTCTTATCATACAGAACATAATTAAGACGATGTTTAGTGAGTAAAGTTACTACAAGCTTGATTAGATTGATTTGATAACATTTTATTAAATCAGATGTAAATTTCTGTGACTTCCTGTATATTCTAGGCTGCTGGAAACTGTTCAACTTGACTGCAGCTCTTTGTCATTGCCCCCCCCCCCGCTGCTGCCACCTGATCCCGTTCACTTTCAAGTCGAGGCCCAGTTCATCTCAAACAAGCCTATTGATCTTTGTTAACTGATTGAAACTGTGCAGGGGACACTTATTTTGATTGTTCCTGTACTTGAATCTAGAGCCACAACAATTAGTGGATTAATCAATTAGTTGCCAACTCGTTTTGTGTCATTTTTTAAGAAAAAATGTCCAAATTCTCTAATTCCAGCTTCTCAAATGTAAACATTTTCTGGTTTCTTTAGTATTCAGTGACATTAAACTGAATATATTTGGGTTTTGGTTGGACGGGACAAAACAAGACATTTGAGGATGTCAATTTGGGCTCAGTGAAACTGTCATCAACATTTTTCACCATTTTCTGACATGTTATAGACCAAACAGTTAATTGATTTATAGAGAAAATAACTGACAGATTAATTGATAATGAAAATAATTATTAGTTGCAGTCCTACTTTAATCCTGTTTATAACAAAACCATAGGACATATGTGGATTAGAGGTGATATAGTCTTAACTGATGACAAATAAAACACAAAGTAATTTAATAGTAACATTTTTCACCCAGTTATTCCTAAACCGTTTCATGTCAAGACCCTGTTCACAGACACTGGGCCTGTTTCAGCCACATTCAGTGTCTTTTGCTACAGGACTTGACAAATGTTTGGACTGTGTTTTAAGAGATAGGAGCAGAGAAAGTGAAACCTCTTACCAATAACAATTAAATTAATATTGTAATAGTAAAAAGAAATAGTAATTTTGCTTGGTATCCCTGGGACACACTCAGTGGGAGTACTTAGGTCCCATTTTGGGAACCACAGGTACCCTATAAGTAATATCAAAGCAAACTCAACTGCCTGCTGTGCTGAGTTGTCAGACATAATAAAGGCTTTTAGCAGATGCATCACTGCACAAATAATGTACTGAAGTCAATGGATTATGCCAAGTGAATGTTAGACTGCCATTCATTCAAAATGTACAGGATAAACAACATGTGTTGCCCAACTGCCCTGGCTGTGTCCAATGCTTTTGATTAAAGATGAAACTCATACAGATTACATACAGAACTAACACAGTTGTACAGAGTAAATTGGGATGAGTTTAACTGTTGACCGAGATTGTTCATACTGTGGAGTTCTTACATACAAATGAGTTGTACTATCAATTGCTTGGTGAAAAACTTGTCAGAATTGTCTGCAGATCAATTGGTGTCCCCTACTGTTCTTTGATTGAAATACAGCCGCTCAAAAAAAAAGAGGAAAATTGTGTTCACTTTTTCAGCAAAGTACCTTTTAACAATATAAAGATTCTTTTGTAAAGGCATTTTTTGCTAAAAGAGTTATCAGTGTAAATTAGGAGATATAATGTGCAAACAAACAACAACTTCAAAACCCATAATCTGCAGTCAGCAGATTAACTGATATTTCTGGTAACCGCGACAAACCTGTTTGTCTATGTGGCTGCAGCAGAATTTTAAGGTGGTATTGCTCATTAGAAGTCAGCAATGCTCCACTGCTATATGTTCTTCAGCTAATCTCAGCGAAATACTTGGCATGGTCCATCTTGTTTTCATTGCTGCTACTGATTAAAGTTCAGTGTCTCCCTTTTTTCTGTTTTTCTTTCAGAAAGCAAAAATGTCGAAAATAGACAAGATGAGCATCTTAGGGGTGAGGAGCTTTGGGGTCGAGGACAAAGACAAACAAGTCATCTCTTTTTTTACTCCTCTGACTGTGCTGGTTGGACCCAATGGAGCGGGGAAAACGGTACGAGAACTTTTGAATGAGAGTAAAGGTTGACAGTAAAGCGTGACCTCTCGAGAATGAACAAGACAGTTGACAGTATGCCTCTGAGATCATTCAGAGATCAGTTCATTGGAATAAGACTTGCTGGTCTGATGATCTGTCCTCTTTTTTTCATATTTTGCAAGTGGCTACTGCAAAAGTTTGGTAGAATATTACTGAATGATAAATGCAACTCTCATGTTTTGATTCTTGTTTATTGTGACTCCTTTTTATTTTTGTTTTCAGACTATAATTGAGTGCCTTAAGTATGCGACATCAGGAGAGCTTCCCCCTGGATCTAAAGGAGGTGCATTTGTTCATGATCCAAAGGTGAGCTCACTCTGTTGTATCAGGGTTGGCACTGAATGAGTTTCAGTAGCTGAATTTATACATTTTTAGAGCAATTTTCCATAGGATGTCGTTCTTCTTGACTACTTTACAATTTAAATTCTTCTATAATAAGCAGGTTAGGTTATTTTACTCAGTCAGTGATGCATTGGGCATCAAAAGTTAGTTGACTCTTAACTCCTGTGCTAGAAATCTTTATCAGCATGTGCCAAATTCATCTTCTACAATCCTGTCTGATCTTATGTGAGATGTATCAAGGCGATCTATGTTAACTTAAAAGTCATGCTGTGTGATTCCAGGATGCCCATGAGACGGACGTGCGAGCACAGATTCGACTCTTATTCACCGACGTCAAAGGAGAGAAAGTGACCATCCAGCGCTCCATGTCCTGCACTCAGAAGGCAAAGAACTACTCCTTCAAAAGTTTAGAGCAGGTCATCACCAGATTAAAGTAAGCCCAAAGTCTGAAGTTTCTTGACCTATAAAAAAATCGATTTTTCTTAACTGATATTAATGTTACATAGCCCCTTTCTTTATGTGTGACCTCCATTGTCATTCATCCAGAGACGGTGAGAAGGAAAGAAGCTTGTCGTCCAAGTGTGGTGAACTGGACCGGGAGATGATTTCTGCACTGGGTGTGTCAAAACCTGTGCTGAATAATGTCATCTTCTGTCACCAAGAAGAGTCTAACTGGCCGCTTTGCGAGGGTAAAGCACTCAAAGAGAAGTTTGACTCCATCTTCGCTGCAACCAAGTAAAGCCAACTCATTCTTACATGTTCGTGTTTTTTTTCGTATATCTCCATTAGAAGGACTCTGTATCACGATCTCTTTCTCCTAGGTATATCAAAGCTTTGGACACGATGCGACAGCTGCGTCTCAAACAGGGCCAGACAGTCAAAGAGTGTCAGGTGGAGCTGCGCTACTTGAAGCAGAACAAGGAGAAAGCCCAGCAGATTAGAGACACCGTGGCCACAAAGGAGGCTCAGCTGATGGCCTCTAAAGACAACGTCCAGCAGATAGAGAACCAGATTGATCCACTTGAGGTGGGTTAATGATTGTGTGTTTGTGTTTTCTTTTCATCTTACAGCTGTAATCATCAAACATAGTGCATTTGACCAAACAAACATTTTAGATATTTGACTATGAAAGTTAATTGAAAGGTCTGTAGTACAACTGTCATGTTAATCAATTTCTTTTTCAGAATCGACTGACAGATATTGACTTTAAACTGGGGAAGGTGATGAAGCTGGACAACGACATCAAAGCTTTAGACAGCAGGAAGAAACAGATGGAGGAGGACAACAAGGAGCTGGAGGAAACCATGGAACAGGTAACAAGGAACAATATGTACATATGCTAACAAATATCAGTTTTAAATTTTTATGATGGAAAAATTGAAAAGAAATCATTTTATGGAGAGCTTTGATGGAGAGTTTGAATGGAAAAACAGATGCATGTAGGAGGGAACACTGGTTTCAGCACCAAAATCACTGCTCACCCTCCACTGATTGTGGAGGCTAAAATGTTTTGGGAAATATAACAAGAGGTTTGAGATAATTAAAGATGGATAAAAAGAATGAGAGGGAAAATGAAATGCATGAATGAAGATTAGGTTTAAAAGAGGAAATTGCAGCAAGTTTGTTTTTCTAACACTTGCTTAATAGTACTCCAGAGTCCACTCTGTAAGAAGTGTCATTATCCTAAATGGGGAACTAATAAAAAGACTGAAGATGGTGAATGAGGCTGTTGTAATTCTGTAATGACAAGCCAGTTCATCACTGGCCTGTAATGATATGAATGTCTTTGACAACAGTTTGATGTGTCTGCTCTCTGCCAAGAACGTCTTCCTTCCTTTTGTTTGGTACTTCTCATCCATATTCACGTGTGTTTTGAAGAGTGTTTGTTGTTGTGGGGAAGTGAAAGTGTCACTGAATGTGACAAGTGTCACAAACAACATGGCTTTCTGTTTCAAAAGTAGTTGTAAAACATGAAACAATTCAAATCAGAATGGAAGATCACCACGAGGTGCTTGTTTTGTGCTGTAAAGCAATTAAACATTTCCTGTGAAATAAAATTTATAGATGCTGTCAGTTTTGTGGCCAGTGATCTTGTTTGTTTATTTAAGGTGCACAAATTCTTCAAACTTAATGTAGTAATCATGTAACACTTGCATGTGTACACCTGTAGTAAGTGTATGATATGTTTTTAACCAGATCCATAAGTGCATATATTTTTATCACGGATGGCCCCTGTGGAGTCAAACCTCTGACCCTGACAGTTTGTAAATATGTACTCAGTGAGCTTCAGAGCCACACTAAGCCAGTGAACTGTATCTGCGGCAGGTGTTCCAGGGCTCAGACGAGCAGCTGCAGGAGACGTACCAGAACCACCAGAAGACGGTGAGGGAGAAGGAGCGGAGGCTGACAGACTGCCAGAAGGAGCAAGAGAGAGCTGGCCGGGAATGTCAGAGACTCAACAGAGTCAAGGCTGATCTCCTGGTAGAGCAAGGTACACTTACACCATTTAATTAATCAGGTTTTTAGTCTTACTTTTTTCTTTTAATAGCACACATTCTTGAATGCCCATGCACAATAGCAGAATCAAACCTAGAAGCTGGTTAGGACTCGAAACACTCCAACCTTGGAGGCCAGAAAAAACCATAGAGATTGAGAGATGGACATGTGGACAGACAGGTTCATAAAGAGAGATATTTTCAGAAGACTAAATAAGACTACTTAGCTGCTTTAATCTCACTCTTTTCACAGGTCGTCTACAGCTGGAAGCTGACCGCCACACTCAAAACATCAAAAACCGCGACACTCAGGTGAGAGAAAGAGGAAAAAAAACAACTGTGCATTTTACTGCATCACTAAACACACTCATACTTGTTTTATAGGGATGCACTTAAATCTTTGATGACATCTAGTTTCTGCTAAATGAATCTAATTAACTTCTGAAAACTCCCAACACAGACAGCCAACAATTAGTTTAGTTTTACTAATGGTCCTTTCATTTCTGCATGTACCGTAACTACTAAAGACTAAATATTGTTTCTTATACAGAGAAAAAAATACTTTTGAGAGGTTGACAATATGTTGAAAATTAAACTGTAACCACATATTAAGAATATTTTTGAAAAAATACACATTAGAAGTGCTCACATATCTCTTTCACTCACTTTCTCCTCTCTCTTGCAGGTTCGCTCTTTGTCATCCTACCTGGAAATGGAGGGCTATGACCGACCGCCCTTCACAACTCTTCAGCTTGAGAGCTTCAATCGTCATGTCACACAGAGACTGGAGCAGGAAAAAGAGACAGTCAGTCAGGTTATGGTAAGAAAACCTCTGTTTTATTTGTAAAACAACAAAGTCACACCATTTCTCCTCCTCATACTGGACGGGATGTTCAGAATCAATTAAGTACCACAATAGAAAGCATCTGTTTTGACCACACATATTTTATTTGATTGTCAGAGATTTAAGATATACATTTAAAATGTGCAAGGGTTTTGGAAACTGGGTTTGTCTATTAAGACTGGTAGTCGCGGCATAGAGATGTGGCTTCATTATGTGAATAGTATTTGTATATTTTTTGCAATGTGCTGGAACTCAAGATCAAGATCCAGTAACAAGGTTCCTAATTGTTTTTTCAAGTCGTCATTTTTTTCCAATCATTACAGGAAAGGCCTACAGATGACACACTGAGGCCAGACAGTTTTATACCTAAACATTTTGCACTGCCTGTGATGCAATATTTCTCAAATTATTCTTATCATCTTAATCATGCTGTTGTCTTAATCTAAAATGTATGTGTCAGTTTACATGTCTTTTAAATTTTAATTCTACCTGCAGGAGGATTGTCAGGAACAGTCAATTAGACCAGACCATGAATAAATGTGCTATTCATGTTCTTATACCTCCTCATATTATTCTTTCTACTCAGGCGGACCTGCAGGAAAAGGAGCAGCAGAAGCAGCAGTCCATTGATGAAATGAGAGATAAGAAGACTGGCCTGGAGAGAACAGTGGAGCTGAAGAGAGACCTGCAGGGAAAGAAACAGCAAGAACTGAGGAACGTCAGGACAGAGCTGCAGAGGCTGGAGGGTTCGTCTAGCCGACTGCAGGAGCTGGAAAATGAATTGGCAAAAGCAGTGAGTATACAAACTGTGGATATGACAAGGCTCTCTTAGGTAGTGTGAATTTGTGTTAGTTGTGTATAAAACAGTGTGTCTGCTTGTCTGTTGTTTTCTTTAAGTCACTCTCCTTTTCTCTTTCTGCTAGATAAGTTTTATAAAATACTGTACTAAGGACACCTTATATGTATACAAAAGTACGTGCATATCTTTCCAGGAGCATTAAAGAAGGATTTTTTCTATTAAGTTTCTTTTTCCTTTAATCATTTTTTTTTTTCTTTTACTTTAAGAATCTCTGTCATAATGTACTGTTAAACCAACAGATTCAACATACAGCTCCCTTTTATTCTTAAGGGTTGTGTATACTGATGGCACCACATTTTTTTTTTTTTTTTTTTTGCAGGAGCGTGAGCTGCAGAGCGCAGTGCAGAGCTCCAATGTGGAGGAGCTAAAAGTCGAGGTTGGGGAACTCCAGAGAGAAAAGGCTGAACTTGACCGCACACAGAGACAGCTCGACCAAGAGATGGCGATGCTTAACACACACACATCTGCACGCACACAGATGGACATGTTGAAAAAGGACAAGGTGATTCATAACCTATTTTGACTAGAAGGCAACTAGTGTTGAACATTACTTATGTTTCTGGCCTCAGACTTGTGCTTCTCGCACTTTTAAACTGTTGCAAAACATCAGAAATACAAACTACTGTACTCTACTATTACTTAATTCCTCTACCTCTGTCTTTGTAGAGGGTAATAACACTAAGCGAGTGACTTTGGTTGGTGGTAATTTAATGCTTTTCTTCTTCCCTTCTTCCTGCTCCTGTCGTCTTTTCTGTCTCTGTTTACTCTCCTCTCACCTTTACTCTTTTCTTCCTCCAGATGGAGAAGGAGGAGCAGGTACGTAAGATCAAGTCTCGCCACAGCGAGGATCTAGTGTCATTGCTTGGCCACTTTCCCAACAAAAGAGAGCTGGAGGACTGGATCTATACCAAGTCGAAGGAAGTCAACAGTACCAGGGACAGACTCACCAAACTCAAGTTTGTATGATTTATTTATATCTATTTACCTCTTTAAAAAAATCTCTTTTTGTGGCACTGACCAGTATGATGTTGTGGTTTTCATTATTCTCAGTAAGGACCTGGCATCAAGTGAGCAGAATAAAAGCCACATTGCTTCTGAGCTGCGTAAGAAGGAGCAGCAGTTAACCAGTGACGAAGAAAAGTTCTTCAATGTGTGTGGCAGTCAGGATCTGGAGCAGGACCTGGGCAAACTGCAGGAAGATCTGGAGAAGATATCCAAACAAAGAGGTGAAAGCTCTTAATAAAAGAAAATAAAAGATAACAAACACTAATATGAGTGAAGACTTGGGGAAGAGCTTTATGGAGAGTTGAGATGACATTTTGAGTGGAACAAAAAAATCGACAAATCAGCCAAGTAAGGCCAAGCACTCAGTGGATGACGAGACGTGTCCCAAAGAAATCCAGAATCTGCATGTTGCTGCTGCCCTGATTTGAAGGGGTCCATGTGCCTCTGTTTAAATTGTGCTCTTTATGCTCTTTACTTCATTATTTTGAGTTTAAAGTTGGTGACTCTGTCAGAAATCACTCCCTATTTGCTACGTAGGGTACTATATTCACCCTCTGCTATTTTATTTGATTGCTCTAAGGGTGAGATTTATGCACTATACAGTGCCCTCAAATATTCCCGCAGTGAAAAAGAAAAATGTTGTGTCCATAGCATGTACGTTACTTTTTATTCAGCATCCCACAATACAATGCTTGCTATTTGGTAGATCTGTGAATCTAACAAAACCAACATTATGTCAAGTGGGGGTGCTTTAATCCTAGTAGTAGTTCTCCTCGAGATATAAGTAGTATAAATGAAGATATAATAAATAAGTTCTCTCCTTCTCCACTTGTTCTTCTTATAGCCATGCTAGCTGGAGCCACAGCAGTGTATACCCAGTTCATCAGCCAGCTGACAGAGGAGAGGGAGCCCTGCTGCCCTGTGTGCCAGCGGATGTTCCCGTCAGAGTCTGACCTGCAGGAAGTAATCAGTGACATGCAGTCCAAACTACGCCTGGTGCCAGACAAACTGAAAAACACTGAGCAGGACCTAAAGAGGAAGGAGAGGAGGAGGGATGAGATGATGACTCTTAGACCTGTCAGGTATTGTGTAATATGTGTACCGGACTTTGGTATACAGAATTATCAAAAAAAAAAAATTGAATGCACTTTCAAATAGGGCTGCAGCTACGAACATCAGTATCAGTTCAGCATCAAACTCTCTGAACCTGACAATCCAACAAGCACGCCCTCTTGATTATACCCCTATCTATGATGACAGACTTTTTTCCCCACCTGTGGTCGTTTTTATAACGATTTCATTATCAATTCATTTTGTTTCATAAAGTGATAAAATGATTGCTGGACTTTTTAAACAGACTTGATTTTAATTGTTTCTTTTAATTGTGCAAATAATTACTACATTGTACTTTTAGTCCTGAGACCAAAAAATGATGAACAGGTGTCAAGCTCTACACTACCACAAGGAATCTCTAGCATAACACACAGTGGATGAACAGCACACTGACATGTCAGGTGTGCTCAGGAATGGTCTTCTGTTTTGTCCACAAATACATTTTACATCAGCTTGAGCATTATCTTTATTGGTGTATGTACCCATTAGAACATCTTGCACTAGGTTACATTAATTACGAATGATCAAGACAATTAAAAATGGTAAAGCAGTTAAAAAATCCCTCATGTATTCATTCAGTCACCTAGTCGTACCACACTAAAAATAGATATTCAGCTGTGTTTATTCAAGCAACATGACATGTAGAGAGAGGAGGATGAGTTCTCATCGGCTCGCTGGGGCTGTGTACCACATAATTGTTATACTGAATTTGATTTATAAAAATAAATAAATAACCATGAAAAATATGTGAAGGATAAAAATGGAATTCATCTTTTAAAAATGAAAACTGTCAACAAAGTCTTCTACTGCCGATTTGACAGACAGACTTTATTTTCATAGTTTTCCATAACCTGTTTAATTCACCTTCTTTCTGGAAAATGAGTGTCAATCTGTGTTTTTGGTAATTGGCCTCTTTACGCCATTTACACCATTCACATGTATGTGGAGTATAAATTATTGTTTCATTAAGTTATGAAGCAAAGATGTTATGTTCCTTGTGATTCGATGTCATTCATTTTCAACATGAAGAACAAAAAGTATTCAGTTGATTTTTATATTCGTTTTTATATTCAATTTAATATGAAATATTCAAAGGCACTTTCAGATCTGATTAATTTGTCTATATTTCTAGATTAGGAATATAAGACTGACTTCCTCTTGTTCTTCCCCTCCTTCCGTTTCTTTGTTAAAGAAAATAGAGAGCAGCTTTTATGAAGTGTACTCCACTAGATGGAGCTAGATTCTCATTTGAATGAGATTTTATCTTTTCATTCTCTTCTCTGTCCATTCATGACCCGAGGAGAACCCTACAGTCAAGAGTGTAGTGAACCAACAGCTACTCTCTTTTTATATCTAACCTTTCAGCAAGATGAGAGATATTCAAAACATCCATTTTATGAATTGAGCGTGAGTAAAGTTCATTCAAAAGAAACGAACATACAAATCGGAAGCATGAAAACACCATTACATAACAGTAGCTTGTAAAACAAAAGAAACTAAATACACACTGATTTAATTGACAGTCCTATTAGCTTGTTGTTCAGGGGAATGGTGAGCTGAAGTAAACTATTTATTTTATCTTTGACATAATGCAATGTTGAAAGCCTGATAAACAAACCAGAAAAACTATGAGAAAGATTACAGTGCTCTGGATCTGGATCCTGGATTTTACATGTGCCAATTTAGTGGAGACTTATCCAACTGCTATTCTCATGGTAGAAAAAGTCCCTCAACTTAGACTGAAGCATCTTAAGTTAACGTGATACATTGTCAGAAATGAGTTTGCTTCATTTATAGCCCTTATTTTGCTTGATGCTAGATGCATATGAAAGTGAAAGTTAGTCAAGTGTTTTAAGTGAACCTTTAGAGCAAAAATTGTAGATAATTTAAAAGGTTGTGTTGAAACTTGTGGGGTAACTCTAAAATTCTGAGAGGAAGTGGGGATTCATTCATCCATCCATCCATAGGTGAGCTTCAGAGATATCAGTTACCTGAATAACTGCAGGGAGTCAAAGACCTTTTACTCAAAGTATATTCCTTTTCTCTTTCCTGTCTCACAGGCAGTCCATTGTACAGTATCAGGAAAAAGAGTTGCCTGAGTTGAGAAACCGCCTGCAGAGTGTGAACAGAGAAATTGAGAGGCTTAAGAGCGATGTGGAAGAGCAGGAGGCTCGGCTGGGTACCCTGATGTCAGAGGAGGAAACAGCCAAGGCTTGCCTGCAGGACATAACTCTCATGGACAAACACTTGGTACCATTCTCCTCTCTATTTCAATCTCTCTAACCACCTATGTCTCTTTACATGCTGTGCACTCTGATATTCAATAAAGACACAGCCAGTACCTGCCTATGTTCTTTTAATTTTTCTTCCACTCTCTCTCTCTTTGAATCTTTCCAACGTCTCTCCTCTTTTCTTTTCCTTGTCTGCACCGCTTCTCATTTTCTCTGTTTTTCTTGATATCTAAGTTGCAAATAACAGCAGCATCAAAGAGGAAAAATGATTAAATTAGCACCTGAGTCGTAACACTCACGAGTTTTGGGTCATTAAGAAACATCACAAGAGACTGCATTCTGGAAATTGCTGTACACCGATTTCTTCACTTTAATGTAAACATTTTTTTTCTTTCCAGATGGACCTTAAAGAGGTGGAGAGGAAAATAGCTCAGCAAGCAGCTAAACTCCAGGGAGTAGACCTGACCAGAACCATCCAGCAAGTCAGTCAGGAGAAACAGGAGACTCAACACAAGCTAGACACCAGTAAGATGATATCACACAGGCATACCTACGTTTTTATACAATTTGCATCATATGTTGTAGTTTTTCCATCCCTGCTGCTTTACTACTCAGATGTACTGTAATTGCTGAGATATAGGGCTCATCTCTTTGTTTTGCTTTTACAAAGAGAGATGTTGGTTGTAATTTTGACACTGACTTTCATTTTCTCTTCTAAACTCAAAGAGAAATTAGATAGTCAAGTCAAAATGGACTTGTTTCAAAGCTTTGCATTGGCTTGTGTAATATATAAGACTTGTTTTATTTGTAAGTTGTAAAAAAAAACATCTTCTAGACACACAAACATATACACACATACGGAAAGACAAACATATACACATGTATAGGCAAATATAAGGAGATGTAAAGCCAACTATTGTAAATTAATAGTGTTTGAGATATACTCCTACTTGTCCAGTAGGTGTACAGGGGACATTTGTAAAGATGAACAGACATTACATAAAAAGAAGAGATGATCTTAGAGTTGGTCAATGATAAAAAGGATGGAAAATGTATAATCTCAGTATGACTTTCCCCCAAAAAACTGATGATTCCAGTTACCTGTAAGACCCTCGTTGAATAGTTGGTTTCTATTGAAAGCAGTGAACATTTTCTTTTATTCCACTTGCATCATTGTCCACAAAACACATTATAAAAGCTTGTAAGAAAATGGTCTAAGCTCAAAGGTCCACTCACTAGCTGTCTCTTACTAGACAGATGTTAACATTCTTCATTTCAGGGTTTTGATGGTCTTCGTTCATCAGATGGAGTTGGTTCAGGTATCATTACGTAACGGAAGTGTGGACTTTTGTTTACGTGATAACTCATGTATGGACAGAGCAGTGCAGACCAGAGACATCCTTGTTTTTAGCATTATCTATATAATTTTTATATATTAGTCTTGCTTCAAAAATAGGTGATATGTCTCAACAATGTGGATGTACTTTAGCCATTTAGTAGACGAAAGGTTCAGAAAATTGAGGAATGTGTTTTTCCTACCTTTGGCCACAACATACTTTTGTCAATAATAAACTCGGACAGTTGACAAATGCTTAAAATAGGTAATAATCAATTAAGTGATTGATTTGATTTATTGATTGGGACAGTGTGCAGTCTTAAATGTTAAAGATGCACTGCACTGGAGTTAGCTTGAAGCTAATTTGCATCCATGGTCACCCACAATCAAAACATACAACAGTACAACAGCAAACAGTACAAAGCAAAAAAAAAACCCCAAAAAACCCCAAACAAAAACAAAACAAAAAAAAACACACAGAACACACCATACAAAACACAAAATACAAAGCTACACACAACAGCAAATCACATAGACCCACAATGTCAATCAGAAACTAACAATGCAAACTAGACTCAGTGGTCACACAGCTGATTGGTCTTTAGTAATGTTTTTAGTTTGGCCTTGAAGGGACCAGCATGTTTTCTTTTATCTCTACATTATTTTTCATCAATTTTACATCAGTTACTGTATTTTCAATACTCATTCATTACATTTTTGTGTGACAACACATTTGAGAGCAGGGACCATTTTATAAATCTCTTTATAAAGCCATCATTAATCTATATATATAAAAACCTATGGTATACTTTGGAAAATCTCTACACTGATAAGCACTTGTTGGTCCCTAGCAGTTATTGCACAATTGTACATTGTTGACTTCTCATCAGGACTGAGATGGTAGTTGAAAGATTGTATTTTTTTTCTTTGCCTATTTGTAACCATTTGTATCCTTACAGCTTCCAGCAAGATGGAGTTGAAACGTAAACTGATCCAGGACCAGCAGGATCAGATTCAGATACTGAAAAGTGCTGTGAATGAGACGAGAGCAGAGAAACTCCAGCTGAGCAGTGATATGCAGAAACAGCAGCAGCTGGAGGAGCAGTGTGTTGAATTCACCACTGAGATACAGACCTTAACCAGGGACATCAGGGTACATTTTGTTGTTTTTGTTTATGCCAGCTTCTTCTTTCAAGTTGATACAAACCTATTAAGACCCTCAATTTCAGTAGCTCACACAAAAATATACAGGGCACAGAAATTTTTTTGAGTGTGGGGGACACAGTGGAATTTATTGGCCCCCTTCTCCAGTAGGTGTTGCAGAGATTCAGGTCTTGATACTGTGTATAGACATGCTATTTGTTGTAAATTTTCTTTTCGATGATACATTTTCATTTTATTTACATACAATTTATGTCCTTCAAAACAGTTCAGTGTTTTCTCTCCATCCCTATTTCTTACTTTGTGTCCATCCAGGACGCGAAGGAACAGCTGTCCCCTTTGTCTGCCGCTCTGGAGAAGCTGCAGCAGGAGAAGCAGGAGCTGGTGGAGCGCAAAAGGCAGAAGCAGGAAGAAGGGCAAGAAAAGGTGGACACATTCTCCCTTTTGTCTCTTTTCTGTGTTCTGAAAAATCAAATTTAGCAGCAAACTGTCGTTACACTGTCATGAAGCTGGACTAGAGAGAGAGCTTGTCCTCCTTTCTCTCTTATCTCTTTACTCGTTACTCCGTTTACTTTTGATTGAACTGGAACAGGTGACGATGGCTCTTTCCTGTTCTTTTCTGTTGCTTTTCCTTAACACGCAACCACTGGATATAATAGTGTAATTTTCAACAGTGAGATAACATTATTTTAAAAAGTTAAATCTACTGTTGTGGCTCTATAGTTAAAAAACTAACAACCAAATTAATGTAATGTCAAATTATCAAGAAATGTGACTGTAGTTAAGGTTAGGGTTAAGAGTGTATTCTGACAGTGATGGCAATACAAAAAATGGTAAGGATGGACTAAAAGCAGTTTGACAAACCTAAATGCCTTCTGCTACATTCTTTGGATACCTTTGGGTATCTTAATCTAGTCACTATTCTAACACTTTGTTACTTACAGATCGGTTCCATTAAAGAGAGAGTAAAGGCAATCGCCACCTTGGAAAGAGACATCACCAAATACGTGGATGAGGGCAAAGATGAATACAAAGAGGTAATATGTGTGCCACTATCATACTTGATACATCAGTTTTTCCAACTCTTCAATTGGTCATTTTGTAATGGACATTATTAAGCTAAAGCTTTGGAATAAAAAGGTAAATAAAATATGCAGAGAAGCTCAGGTCTAGTTGTGTTAGATGAATCATTTTGAAAGTATTCAACAACAACAATGACACTATTTATTGTTTTGCAGCAAAAAGAGTCTGAGCTTCAAGAAACCAACACCCAGCTCCATGAGGCTGAGAAACATAAAGAGAAGATCAACAAGGAGATGGGAAACATCCGTCAGGACATAGACACTCAAAAAGTAAAAATCATCATTATCTTCATTCTTATCTTTCAGTCTTGTTTTCTGCCACTTTTTAAAAGTAATTTCTAAGTTTAACAATCTCCACAATGGCTTATTATCGTGAAAGTGCCTAAACTACTCCACCAATCCAGTTACATTGTACTGGTTGGTGCAAAGTATGTCAATATTATATTGATATTGTGATATGAGACTAGTTGTTGTCTTAGATTTTGGATGTCGTAATATCATGATGTGATATAAGTGTTGCCTTTTCCTGGTGTTAAAGGCTGCATTACAGTAAAGTGATGTAATTTCTGAACTTACCAGACTGTTCTAGCTGTTCTTTTATTTCACTTAGTCATTATATCCACATTATTGATGATTATTTATCAAAAATCTCATTGTGTAAATATTTTGTGAAAGCACCAATAGTCATCCCCAAAATATTATGTCAATATCGATATTGAGGTATTTGGTCAAAAATATTGTGATAATTTATTAGGTCCATATCGCCCAGTCCTACTTTAACATTCCATACTCCATCCAGTTTTACAGTAAAACACCCAGTAGAGTCTGGATTTCTGGCACAACTGTTTGCAAGGTACATGATAAAGGAAAGCAATATGTAAGGGTAAAATCTCCAGTAAAATATGTAGCAGCTTTAAAAGCAACTTTGTCAGACTGACGCATTTCATCTTGTGGCCTTTATAAGGGTTGACCCTGAACAACACCTACCCGGCTCCTCTTCTATCATTACTTTGTAACCTACATTGTCCTTTGCCATTTAGTCACATCACGGTATTCAGGTAAGTTGTGCTTTGCGGGAACTAAACTTTTTTAATTTTTTAGGTCCAGGAGCGCTGGTTGCAGGACAACCTGACCTTGAGGAAGCGTGTTGAGGAGTTAAAGGAGGTGGTGGTGAAACACGAGGCTCTTATGAAAGACATGGGCAATATGCAAGTCTTGCAGCTACGCCAGTAAGAGCACTACATCGTTATTAATTGTCTGCCAGGTCAATCAATATAAAATAGTGATAAAAGCGCACCAAGCTGCACAAAGGTTAACTGGTCAAGACAGTCCCAATATCTTTTTACCTCAGCAGTGTCACACTTTGATTAAGAAAGGTTACTGTTGGATTTACATCTTGGTAGACACTCCAGTGAAATCAGGGTCACACCAGTGGTAATATGAGAAGTTAGTCACAGTGTTTTTACTTTGTTTCTTTCTGTGATTGTGCAGAGAGCGACGTGAGGCAGAACGCAAACTGGAAGACTTGAAGAAGAACCGCAGCATTGCATTGGGTCGTCAGAAAGGCTTTGAGGAGGAGATAATGCATTACAGGTGAGATATGCAGATCTATTGTTAACTTTATATAGTACATAGTTGAACTTCTCTGTAGTTTTTGGGCAAGAAACACACAAGTAATTGTTTCACTGCTTTCACATATCCAGCCCTCTGACTGCCATTACTGGTGAATTCTGCTTCATATTAATATTAATAATATAATATATTAATATGATTGTTTTTTTCATGAATTGAACTTGCTCTTTGAATTGATTGCTTGCAGGAAAGAGCTGCGAGAAGACCAGTATGAAAAAGCTGATGAGCGATACAAAAACAAGATGATCACAATGAGGACAACAGAGCTGGTCATTAAAGACCTGGATCTCTACTATAAGGCCCTTGATCAGTAAGTGTTACCCTAATATATACACACACACTTATAGCAGGCATTAACCACAAAATATTTCTCAATTCAATTAAAGTTAAACTAATTATGGATTCCAATGGAGCATAGGTATAAATGTAAGGGTGAGTGTTGTTTTTCTTTGTTTTGGAATGTTTTGAATTATAATCAACAGTTTTGTTGTCTGAACTAACAAACACAAAGCAATTACTAAGACAGTTTTCTCCCATAATTTTTATACTTAAGAACTCCAGCTGAAATCAGTTCCAGTGTAAGGTGATAAACCTTGAATCAATTTTACAATAATACCTTGAGATTATTGTATATTGTTTCATTGTATTGTATATGTACGTGTAGTGTCTCCCCTATAATTGTACAGGAGTACAAGTATAACCCCCGCCAGGCCAAAAAAATATTTTTTTTAATCCCAAAAATAACGCCAAATATCCATTCATTTGGAAATCAATAGGGTTTGGGAGTCTCTGTGCAATGCATGGTGCAGTGCTGCTCCAAAATGTGAATCAACCTCTGTGTCATTACTTGGTAAACACTTGGTAGTGTAGCTCCTTTAAGGAGTGGGGCAGTGTGTAGCAAACGTGCGGTTGAGAGAGAGAGAGCATGTGTGTGATGCTGAGGCTGCAGCTAGGGGAGTAACCCACCTACCGTCAGAGAGCAGGCAGGGAGCGGGAGAGTTTCTGTTGAAAACAAGCACCGAGACCCGGGGAGACATGAGAGTAGCTGCTCGCTAACAGCTACGTGTGTTTCCACAGAGCGCAGGAGGGAGGACAGACGTCTCACTCCGCTACTCTGTGCTGCGACTCTGCTGTTTCTGCAAACGGTCACAGAGCAGACATTTTAATTTACAATTGTAGTGTCTGTCATCCAACTAAGTATTGATAATACACTTAGTATTTTACAAATTAGACCCAGCTAGCCTGCTGCTGCCGCCACCCCAAAGCAGTCAACGTAGGGGAAATGCTAATGTGAATAGTGACACGAACTGAAACAGATCTGAATGATTTCATGATAAAACCACAGAGGCTATATGTGTATGCTACAGATAAGCAGAGAAAATATTTTATTATCAGAACCATTACATAAACCAACTGCACATGTTTTATTGTACTGCAGTGGTATTTGACTAATGTAGGTCTTATTTGAATAGTATCCATGAGTTTCACAATAAATTGCGAGACTTCTCCAGTACTTGTCAAAAGTTGTTGGACTGAACATTTGTTGTGAGAGAGATCAAAAAAATTGTGATTCACCAGATGAAAGTAGAACTTGTTGTGTTTTTAGAAACTTGGGCGTCATGTTTCAGTTACAATTGAAAAAAAATTAACTGTGTACCAAAAACAAAAAGGAAACGAAAATATTTAAATAAATCAAAGATAAGCTAGTGGTCTCGCATACGCATACGAGCAAAATGAGGTCAGTCAGTGGATTGCTGACTAGTAGTTCACTATATTATTATTATTGCAACTTTTTCTTCATCCTTTAAACTCACACGCTGTGGAGTTGCAACATAGTATCACAATACCAGATATGAACACATAAATGGCATCTCCACACACCACACTATGTGCCCCTACCATAGTGGGAATGTGGTGCAGAAGAAGCAAGAACAATACTGTAAATATGCAGAAGGAATAAAGACAAAGAAAAGCATGTCGTATATTAATTTACTTTGAATCAACAGCTCTAAAATTCATTCTTCCCATTGTATTGCAAGTATGCATACAAATGAGAACACTGCAGAATAATTGTATTGTTTGAAAAACAAAATAGAACAATAACACAGATTAGTAATTCACTTTTTTAAACAAAGCCAGTTACCTACATATGCTGTGTATACAGTACTGTATGCTGCAATTTCGAATCTTAAGTATTTAAGGATCACTCTCAGATACCAAATATGGAAATGTCATTAACTGCAATTTAGAATGATATTACAACACTTTATCATCTCTGCGAGACACTTACAAGCACTAAGCTTTGGTAAGACTTGGTTTCTCTTTAGCACAGCATTTGCCTAGTAGACATCAGTCCGTTGCACTCCTTATCCGGTCCTTTGAAGTTAGATCACCAAATCAACCACAAAGCTTTTTTGCTTGTTAATCAGAAAGTCAGCTACCTCATAGTGGGGAAACTGAGTTAAAATGATGATGTAAATGCTCTTGTTCCGGGCAGTTTATTTGGGGCATTTGGAATTAATCAGGTCAAATGATATTAATTTTGAGATATTAGCTTTATCTCATAATAAATAAGATGTTACCTAGTACAGCACAGTGGCTTTTGGCTATTGAGTAATAGCCTCAACAAGAGATACGATTTTAATAATTTCCATAATTATGAGTGTCTTAACTTGCTGTAGCAAGTTTAGAAGTTTAAGCTGATGACTGTTGATATCACTGTCTTTCTGACAATTGTTACCTGCAGATTTACTCATCTGTTACTGACCAGTGTTAATTTGTTGCATTGGCAAAATTTGCTTGTTAATATGCTCACTGTATACTAGTGTCTGTACTATTTATGCTTGCCCAAAATGGTTTTATGGAAGAGGAAATGCCACTCTATATCATTTTTGATGTTTGAAAAAATAAGTGTGTGGTCTGTGCCTTCTTTGCATTTCATAAAAGAGTAACAGAGTGGCAAGTCTGTTTCTACATAAACAATCTAGGTAATTACCTCAGGTCAGCTTGGTAATTGAGGCATGTAAATGACAGATAACTAGTGAACATGTTTGTTGGAAAGTCCCAGTTAAACTTCTCTTAAACACATTATATCATTGCTTTAAGATAATTACCTTAAAGTTCTGAATGTCGACATTCCATGTTTTTGGGCTGTGAAGCAGCTCACTCTGTCAGTCTGTAAAGCTAATGTTAGTGCAGTTAGCTGCAACTATGAAACTATTATAAATATATGCAATGCCACTTTTGAGTGTCATGATTACATTAGCATGTTATTGAATGTCCAGTATACCACTTATATAACAGTTTAATAATTGTATGTTAAAATAGTTTTATTTTTAAAATCATGTGTTGACCACAAATACAGGCCTGAAGCTTAATTTATAGAACATAATTGGCCCTGCTACATGTCATGTTAAAAAAATGAAAATTTAGCCAATTTGGTGCAGCGGAGTTTGATTGTCTACATTTGACTACATGCTCCTCTGAATCAAAATTGGAATCAGGCTTTATTTACCAAGTACATGTATATGTACAGTATCAGTCAAAAGTTTGGACACACTTTCTCATTCAAGTGAATGAACCTTGTTCATAGTGAATGAATCCAAAGCACCTTCATTCACTGCAAGTACAGCAAAGCAGTGAAAAAAAAAAAAGGGGTAAAGGCATTACATGTTTCCGCAGAAGTTCAGTTTCCTTTTGTGTAGGTGGACGACACAGGGAGTAAGTTACGTCAGTAGTCATCACTTTCAACTTTCTCCTACCTTCTTTCATCATACCATACTAGAAAGTGTGATGATAAATACATGAAGGGCTTGAAAAAACCTTCCTTTTCGTTATGTTTCATCGTAAATGCAATGTGAGAAAATCTAAATCATATCAAAACTCATATGGCAAACCATTCTTATTGTTCCTGGATGTATGGATAAGGTTGAACGAGACACTAGCTGAGGATAAATAATAATAATAATAATAGTTTTATTTATATAGCACCTTTCAAGAGCAGACGTCACAAAGTGCTTCACAATACAAACAAAAAAAGGAGGGGGTGGGGGAAGAGGAATATGTTTGCTTGTATGTCATTTATCTTAACAACAAAGAAGGCAAGAAAGTTGTTGCATTCATCAACTGAGGAAACTGGAACAGCAGGTGACGTAGAAGAGATAATGTTACTGATGGTGTCAAACAGGATTTTGCGATTACGTCATCTATTTGATGTAAAGTTAGAAAAGTATGTAGCTCTGGCATCCTTAACCATGTCATCAAAATCTGTTAAAAGTTATTTTAAATACTGATAGTGAACTTGTAGATGGGTGGATTTCCATAAACACTCTGTTCTATGACAGGTTCGTTTAAAAGAGAGAATTATGTCGTTCATCCAAGGGAAGGAATTAATCAGAGGACCCAATGTTGTCTTTGTAGGAGCAACTTTATCCAGGACTAAAAGACAGTGCTCATAAAAAGATTGTACTTGAGAATCAGCATCACTATTGGACATAATAACAGGAGTGTTCTAAAAGGCAGCAGAAACTTTGCCGCTAGAGATAGTGTAGGATACGAAAGTTAATTTCACGACAAGGTAAAATGTCCAACTTAAATGGCAAGTCAAATAAAACACAATTATAATCTGAAATGAAGAGATCCTCTGGAAAAAAAACAGGATCAACATTTAAACCAAGAGTGAAAACAAGGTCCAGAGTATGCCCTCTGATGTGTGTAGGGCCTGTTACATGTGAATGAGATTAAAAGACTCAGTGATATGAATAAAACTAGAAGCAAATTTATCAGAAGTGTCGTCAATATGAATGCGGTATCTTTGGTACACCACGTCTGGACAATAGAGATACCAACAACAAGCACTGACGTTGGATGCCACGCCTGGGTGTGCATGCCTGACCACCTGGGAGAATGACAGTGGTGAGGTGGAGCCCAACACTGAGACCTCCGTTGCTGGACATCTGCTGCTCCTGGAAGTGCAGATTATTGAGAGGGACCAGGCCGAGGATCCTTGTGCTTGGTCCGCTGAGAACTGGGGATGGTGGAAGATAGCAGCGTCCCTCTAGTGGAGGAAACTCCTGCAGAATCAAAATGTTAAACTTGTTGGCTAGTAGGATGTCCAGAGGCGGAGGATGGGGAGACAGGCGCTTTGCAACAAGTTTACCCTTGCAGGCTATAAATCAGTGCTCCGGTTTAGGTGGAGTTGAGCTCACCGGGGCCTTCACTCTACCCCCACTACTGAGAGACTGTGCCTCCACTGGGGCATGACAGAGAGTAGAGGTGGCCATTGTTTTGGGCTTTGCTCCCAGGAGCAACCACAGATCCTCAGGTTGGGCTGAAACAGCCCCGGGCTCTGGAACTATTGAGGTGATGGAGCCGGACCACAGAAGAGTGGGATTGTTGTCTCTGGTCACATTTAGGTTACTGCAGCCAGAGGAGCCCAGGAGTGCGAGGTGTTTTGCCTGGGCCGTGGCGACAGTGGAAAAGAACAAAACATGTTACTGTGTGTAAAGGTGTTACCGGTGATACACGGTGTTTGCGCACATTACTTGCCCACCACCACCACCATCATTTAGCTTTTTTTTATAGAAATAAAACCCATTTATTTCATTTTCACGTATCAGCGCCCATGTTCATCAAATAAAAAAACTCTAATTTGTAAAATACTAAGGCTGTATCAATACTTAGTCAGGCGACATACAATTATAAACTGAAAGAGTCAGCTCCATCTGCAGCAGCAGCAGCAGAGTTGCAGCACAGAATAGTAGAGTGAGACGTCTGTCTTCCCTCCTGCTCTCTGCTGTAAACACACGTAGCTGTTAGTGAGCAGCTGCTCTCATGTCTCCTTGGGTCTCTATGCTTTTTATTGGCAGAAAATCTCCCGCTCTCTGCCTGCTCAACCTGCTTTCAGTGTGTCTTTTTCCAGATGGCAGGCGGTTCTGGTTCTAAGTGGTGGTTGTCCTCTGGCTTGTCCTCACGTCTGTGTGACGATGCAGCCTCACCGTCACATACGCACTCTCTCTCAACCGCACACTCATTACACATTGAGCTATTAAAGGAGCTACTTGTATAACACATTTTAGTTTAGAAAACATCTTGAAATAATTTTTTTTTTTAAATCCTTGATGCTTAGGCCTGGCAGGGGTCAACTCAGGCTGCGGAAACCCTGCATAGGCGGCATGGAAGGAATGAGTGAGCCTCTGTAAGGAAGTGTGAGCTCACCGTCTCAGATACCATCTCCCTGTGAGAGCAGCAGCATAATTTACCCATATGTGTGGGTTAGTTAAGGCATCTGTGTATGCAACCTTATCAAGATTGCAAGCAGGCCTTAGCAGTCCTCCAGCAGTCTATATATCCAGGTCACAGTTTCTGTTTGAATACACAGAAAATGGTTTCATGGTGAGATGCTTTGATTTGGGAGTGGAAAATAACAATATGAAACTCACTCTCCCTCACTTTGCAACAAATTGTCGTGTGTGCATAATAGGTCAAAACCTTGAAGGCAAAGCAGTGACTGTCAAGTACTGTAGAATGACTGAGTCAAAACTGATCATCTGAGTGCGTCTGTTTTTTAATTGTTTGCTTATCAAAGTGAACCTATAAAACTGTGATCTGCAGACAAACAAAAAGCTTAAATCACATTTTATAACATGTAGACGTAAACATTGTAGTTGTCCTGTTAACTCCTCAGAAACAGCAAAATTTGCCGCTAAACCTCTTAACTTTTGTACTGAAGTTCTTCTTAACAATGTAGTACAAAGTCGAGAGGTTGTGATATGTAGCACAACAAGCTAGATGGTGACTAAAAATGTGATCACTGTTATTAGGTTTTGGAGCTGTTTCTAAACAAACTAACGGGACTGTAATCTCCGGGCCAAGGAACATATCACCTAGTTCAACTGTGTAGCTCATTGATGAGCTACACAAATCAAGCTGTGGATACAGACACAATACTTGTAAATAGGATCAATTAATCATTGGATTGGCTCTGCACATGAGATTTGTTAAAAAATAAGAAAAATATAGAAAATCGCCAGCCATATCCTTTATAAGTCCACAAAAAAGAATAAATAGTATCTTCCAGCTCTCTGTTCATTTCATTTAAAACCAAAAGACATATTTCACTCTCAGACATTTCAGTTTTGTTTGATATACCTAGTGTACAGCTTTCCACATATTCCACATAATACTGAAACAGAATGCATGTTCAAAGCAAGTTACCAGCAGGTTAGTGGGTCATAGATAGTGAGCAGTCACTGTAAGTGTGTGACATGGATGAATTATAAGAGCTGGATACCGGACTAAAAATGGCACCCATTCAGTCCCATAGGAATTGCTCAGCTCGCTCATACGCCCAAAAAAGTTTCTAGCTTCCGAGTTTGCTTCTGCGTTATGCGGCCCACTGAATATGGGCAGTGTTGTTTCCCCCGCTGGCCCTGCCCACAAGTTCCCGCTTGGCCCATAGACTTTACATTGTGATGACATCACAGATTTTTAAATCGCTTTTCTCGGCTCAAGGAAAGTTTTACAAATATAAAACCTTAATGGATCAAAAATTCATAATAGAAAGAGTCATAATTGACGTTGTTTGCAGTTCAAGGTGTCCTGTCAACAGTTTTACAGACATCTCTTTTAACATGGTGGTCTATGGGGAAAATGCTTTTTGGTCCGCAGGGGGATTTTTCGCTGCAATACCGCGAGTGGCCTCTGCGAAAAATTGGTTGCAAGGCTGAGTGGCGGCACCATATCCAGCTCTTCTTAAAACATCCATGGTGTGTGAACCAAATACTTTCTCTGGTGTTGATGTTACAAACAAAATTTCTGCACCATTGAAATATTGGTGCAAAAAAAAAACACTTCAATAATTCAATATCAAGTTTTCAAAACATTCAGGTAGTTAAAATAGAAGGATTGAAGTGTCATCTATTTTTTGCAGTAAACAGCAGAAAACCTGAAAACATGGTTGCAGTATCAGATAGCTCACTGCATATTAAACTCCCTGACTCAATCCCAGTCCCCATAAACTTAATACTGATGCCTGATGTGGAACTATTTTGTGTCTATGCCCAATGGACACGCTCAAAAGTAAAACATTTAGCTAGGGGTCTTAGGACCATTGTATTAGAATTGCTTGACAGTTGTTCATTTTCTCAATTTTGTTAAGACTGTATATTACACTTACAGTTAAAATATAGATTCTGGCATATTTGCAATCTCATATGTCTTCACCTACTTGTTTTCATCAAATATTTTGGACATAAAATGATTTGATAATCTTTCGTCATCTGGGAAGTTTCACTGACAGCAGCACTCTCTTTTTCAGAAACTCCCCTCCAACAAAGCAGTGGGTGTGTTGTTTCAGACAGACAGATGAGTTTAAAGATGCCCAAACATTTCACAGCATTTCATAATCATGAGAATTTTACAGATATGGAAAATTATCTCCGTCATAATGATTTTATCTTCTGGCGCAACACTGATTCTGAAAAAATCTTTAGGTTAACAGTTGAAACGTGCCACTTGCATGTATTTGATTGGCTGCACCTTACAGGATGACGCTGCATTGCAATGTGTAGCTTGGTCTAGCTTTTTTGCTGGACGACAAATAGTGGCTTTATTTAAATGAATGAGAGAACTGTTTTCTTTAGGCAGGGCTAATGTCGGTCTGAACGCAATTTTAGAGGCTTACTCAATGGCAAACTCAGTGGTGGCAATGAGGGAAGTGAAGTTCTCCCTACCCAGATTCATGCTGCAACCTCCCAATCATAAACATATATATAGCACTTAATCACAGTGAATGTAATTAGGTTTTTTCTAACACTGGTCTAAAGAAAAGTGCAGTGATTGTGTGCATGTTGTCTCCCACTCAGACATAGGATCATGAAGCTCCTTATTACTTTATAGTAGGCCTTCTAGTAGCCTCCCTCACTAGTTTTCTTATAGTAGGGACTCTCAGTTTATGAGGATTCACTACTCTAGGTAGACCACACTGAGTTGTGCTATTCAGTTTCTCAGAAATTTATATGAACTTCCTTTGATTGGCACTTTGATTTGTTCAAAATATTCTGTTGTGAACAAGATGTAGTTTTTGCCAGGAGATTAGCAAACAAAATCTGTGTATTCAACCTCTGACCAATTCACATCATATTATTGTCTCTTTGAAGTCTAATTCCAATAGGAAGTTTTAATCCTTGACTTCCGTCTGTTTCATAAGCAGTTCTGTAAGAAAGATACAATAGGTCAGATGTATGAATAAGGAGTCCTTTATTTGTGTATTCAAGCCATATATGGGCTGCAAATGAAGAGCCATTGGTTATATGTTATCACTCTGGTGTTTTCAAACCACATTAGAGTTTCTCGTCATTTTGCTAGATGATAGACAAAATGCTTCTCGGTATGCAGGAAAGCAACTTCCAGTTGGCGGGTGTTGTATCTTTGACATCAACATATATCTTTGTCATGTATCAGCAAACTTCTAAAACTTCATGATGCTTATACATTTGTGTCAGTTTGAATTGTGCAGTTTATGCGTGCATAATTGTGAGACACACACTGTGTGTTGCATGTGGGTTCACTTTTTAATGATCTGTGGTATTCTGTAAATGTCTTCCTCTGGGATACCTAGTATTAGGTAGGCTACATTTGGTTACAGTCGCACAGTTATTTCCTGTTTCACTGCACATTTTCCACTACCCCACCAGTTCAGGTCATTTTACTGGAACACTAGTTTGAATTGTGCAGTTTATGCGTGCATACTTGTGAGACACACACTGTGTGTTGCATGTGGGTTCACTTTTTAATGATCTATGGTATTCTGTAAATGTCTTCCTCTGGGATACCTAGTATTAGGTACATTTGGTTACAGTATTTCTTGTTTCACTGCACATTTTCCGCTACCCCACCAGGGCACATTAAGTGACACAAAACTGTGTCATGTGGTGTGACATATCATTTTATTTTTAGGTGTACATCTCAAAATGAAAGGCTTTATCCACAGGCTATATAATTTGGTTGACTTAGAAAAGTCAATATAAATTTTATATTTGATGTATAATGTGATATTTATAAAGACAAACTTGTCACTATATTCATAATCAAAATGGAAATGACAATCAGATAAAGTTAGACGTCCAACAAAACAATGTCTGGAAGATTCCTGACTTTTGGGAGGGTAAACATAGTATCTATTCCACTGTTGGGTTTATATCTGTGTTTACTTTCTGTTTTCCTTAGAACCATCATGAAATTCCACAGCATGAAGATGGATGAGATCAACAAGATTATCAGAGACCTGTGGCGCAGCACCTACAGGGGTCAAGGTGGGTCTCATCTAGAAAAATCTATAATTTGTATGCCGTACATAGTTTCTAATCCCTCCCTCTCATGATGCTTCCCCACTTCTTCTTACATCCTCTCTAGACATCGAATACGTGGAGATCAGGTCTGACGTAGATGAGAACTCGTCCGCTGGAGTGAGGCGAAGAGTGTACAACTACAGAGTAGTTATGGTGAAAGGAGACACAGCTTTGGATATGAGAGGACGCTGCAGTGCCGGTCAGAAGGTATGAGAAAATAATTACCGGTATTTCTCAAGTATTAGCACATATATCACATAAATAAATTTTCAAGTGAATCATGATGTAAGCAAGTTCAAAAACAGGGGGTGCCATACATCAATTTGAAATAGCACATAAATAAATAATGTCTGTAATACTTTTAATACAATAGTTTCTTAAGTTCAGGTCATTTTATTGGAACACTAGATATCTAGAGTTCATATGTTTGTTTGTTTAGTTCATTCCATCTTTCAAAATGTGACTGTGTGTCTAGGTGCTGGCATCCCTGATCATCCGCCTGGCTCTGGCAGAGACCTTCTGTCTGAACTGTGGGATCCTGGCCCTGGATGAGCCTACTACCAACCTGGACCGAGAGAACATTGAGTCATTGGCACATGCCCTTGTAGAGT